>NW_028277166.1:18408571-18708928 GCF_051122295.1 Plectrocnemia conspersa | reverse complement strand
AAATACTGTGAATCTGAATGAAATGGAAATATTAAAAAAATGACCAATGACTGGCCTGCTTTTGCCCCCTCCACCCCACCATAAAAAAGGTGAAATGGCGTCCCTGCCCGGGATGTGGACGTACATATTTTAAATAATTTATCATACTTTTAGGGCATTCGGAGAGTGCGACTACACCGAAATATGCTGTGGCCTTCCTGACATAGCGGCGACGACCCCAAACACAAGACCAACCCCACCGCCACCTCCAGTGACCCAAAGCCCTCCGCCTGCAGTTGAGAGGTGCGGTGTCAGAAATGCAAACGGAGTGAGCATAACGGTAGTAGGTGCCAACAGTAACGAAGCTCAATTTGCCGAATTTCCGTGGATGGTGGCGATTTTGAGGTACATTACTTATAATTCGTATTCGATAAAATAAGAATATCTATATTGAATGGATTTCGTTATATTGTAGGGAAGAGAGGATCACCGCTACTGGCAAAAATTTATATGTTTACCAATGCGGAGGATCGCTTATTCATCCCAGGGTAGTCATGACCGCTGCTCATTGTGTCAATAAAATAAACGCCAATCAAAAGTTCAAAATTCGTGCTGGTGAATACGACACACAGATCCTATCAGAGCCCCTGCCCCATCAAGACAGAGATGTTACGGAATTCGTCATGCATGAAAACTTCATCGCAGGTTAGAACTTAATTTCATCTAAAACATATGTGATTTTTTAAGATGAGAAAAACTAAGAAAACTGATTGTTTACTAAAACAGTAAATTCACAAAAACATTGTTCAACGCGTAATTTTTAATTTCTGCCCTGAGATTAGTCGGTCGCCATTAGGGGCGTTACCGGTATGTGTAAGTAAACAGGACGATATTGGTTTTCTGTTCTAATGTTAGTTGTTAAGATTATCAATTTTTGACCTTTTCTGTATTTCTTTAACTTTTAAAATTAATACTGTTTTATTTATTTTAAAATGTTACTTGTTAGTCTAATTCAGCCCTGTTCTCAGCGAAAAAGTTCAATAAAACTGTATTCAATAGCAATCTTTAATTAGCATTTCATAAATATACCTTGTTCATAATTTCTAATAATATAATATGCTTGCTTTGCAGGTAATGCGTTCAACGACATAGCGTTATTGTTTTTGAATACGCCGATGAGCTTAACTCGTAACGTCGGTGTGGTATGTTTGCCCCGACAATCGAGAACCGTGGCTCCAGCCAATTGCTTCGCAACCGGATGGGGTAAGAATCAATTCGGAAAGGCCGGAGCCTACCAATCTATCTTGAAGAAGGTACGAATAATCAAGAGTAAGACGTCTTATTAACATAACAAATATTAATGCGCATTATACGAATCCAGATGGAGCTGCCGGTAGTACAAAATCCAAAGTGTCAAACTGAACTGAGAAAGACTAGATTGGGCCGTAATTTCGAGCTACATTCCTCATTCATGTGCGCTGGTGGAGTTGCTGGTAAAGACGCTTGCACAGGAGACGGAGGTTCACCGCTCGCTTGTCCCATGGCTGTCAGTATAATTTTATTTAAGACTTTTATAAACGTTAACATGTTACTTGAGTAAATATTAATTAAATAATCTTTTAGGGTCGTACGGATAGGTATGAGCAAGTCGGTATTGTAGCATGGGGCATCGGATGCGGAACCACTACACCTGGAGTCTATGCCAACGTTCCTTTCTTCAGAAATTGGATAGATGAGCAAATGATTCTTCATTCGGTCCTCGACATGGATCGTTATGGACCGTGAATTAATAAAATTAACATTTAACTATATATACATAAAACTTTAAATGAAAACTATTATAAGAAAACAATAAATTGATACATTGATAAAAAATATCTTTTTTATGTCAGAAACCTTAACAAATTATACATATTGCTCTAATGGTTTTGTAGGGAATTTTATACAAAGGCACTTTATAAATACCTTAAAATAAAACTGACTTTCACAAATATAAACAGATTTTACGGGACCCTCCAGAAAGCGAAGCAGCTGACTTTCAAATAATAAACATTAATTATCACAATCTAGATTTCTATGTCATTTATCACATCTGAGTGAGAGTTAAATAACTCGGTCTTCTTCCATCACTGCTATTTCTCAAATAACTTAATAAAAATACCATCATTATTTTATTAAGCAACCATCATATTTGTGGTAAGAACAATTAAACACCCCTACTACTCTCGACATACCCTCATTGTAAAAAATACAGACCTAATCATTTTTCATTGTTTCGTGTCGATAATTTGTGCAATATGGTCCTCACAATAACCAATTATATTGCAATTCGTTTTTTCGAATGCAGATACTTTTTAGTGCTAACGTAATGGTTATTCTAGCAACATTCAAGAAAGAGATCTGACCCTTACTAAGTATCTCACTTCAAAAGAATGGAATGATCAAGAATTTAAATAAAAAAATCATTAAAAATCCATTAATAATGATAAACTTATAAAATAATCTAAAATCTCATTGCCAAAAATTGCCTGTCCCAATGCCCTTATTACCTCGACTTTAGTTGAACTAGAGTCACACAGATAGATAAACAAGTTGTTATTGTATCATAAATATCCTATGCAATACTGTTACAACACTTCTACATTAACGTTCTTTATTTGAGAAATTGGATCGTTATTTTTTACTTAGATGAAAACAATAATTTGATTATAAATGGGTTATAATTGCACTAAACATTTGATAATATGCTCTTTGTACACACAAACATAAATGTTATTACTTTGCACCAAAAATTTGATAGAATGCACATTATAAACTCAAACTTGAATTTAATATTTTGCGCTTTAACCACTTGACAGTTTTGCCCGAGCATGACTCAAGCGCGGAGTTTGATCGTGTATTGACTAGCCCGAGCGACGCTCGGGCTAAACTTGTTTTGACTTGTTTGTTAGTGATTTCCCCGAATGACGTTCGGGCTCATCATGTTTTGACTTGTTTTAGTGGTGGGGATGTCCCTGAGCGGAAAAATATGTGCATACCAGAGAGGGAAAGTTTGTATAATGAAGTGGAAGGATAAAAAGGACGTAAAATTATTATCAACATTACACAATCCAAAAATGGTAGAAATCGAGAGTAGGCGAGATTCGAAAAGAATTCCTAAACTTGTTGGGGACTACAATTTCATGGGTGGTGTTGACAGAATTGATCAATTCAAAAAGAGAGTTGATATTATTACCCGAATTGTGATGTAGGGTTGTGTATTGAATATTTAAAAATTTATCATACAAAAAAAAAATATTGAATAAATTGTAACTTTTTGAATTTTTTTTTTTTGAGATCTTGAAAACATATCACTTGGTAATTATTTATATTGCTCGATAATTATTTTCTTTAAAATTTTTTTTTTTTTAAAAAAAAAACCTGACAATTTATGGACACTCTTTTTTTACCAAAAACCAACTGTTAAGTGGTTAAACAGATATTTTTGACATAATATCTACAAATTTATCTGTTATCTAATGTTTTAGTTTTTTAAAAACGATCAGAGGTATTTAATTACTAAACCTATACCAGTAGTAAAACATCAGTGGGATTATTCAGCGCAAAGTATTAATTTTTAGTGAAAATTATTTATTTAAAGTGACATAATTTGTTTCAAGTTCAATATATTTGTTGAATGTTGAATAATTTATTTTTCATGCAGTATATTTGTTATTAGTGAAAATGATAAATAAATTTTTTTTTTTAAAATGTGCATTTAAATACAAGCCATTATAAATTGCATTCTTTTATACCATAAGTTTAAGCGAGATAATAAAAAAGCTCAAATTTAAAATATTTTCATTGAAATTTTATTGAGGGAAAGTATCTTATTTTAAATTTGACAAAATTATAAAAATATATTAAAAAAAACAGTTTCCTTTAACTAATATTTGAGAGATGATTATCCACCTCGGCCGGCGTTAGGCGTTTGAATCCATTTGCATCACAAATTCCGATCTGAAAAATCAATAAAAAAAATCATAGTCAATATAAATTACAAAAAATCAAAATGATTAATTTTACCTGAATATTGTCTTTAGTCATTTGTCCTTCGAAACCTTCTTTCAAGGTTTCGATAGCAGTATGAATGGCATCGTCTAAAACTGAATCGTCTTTGTATCTAAAAATTAAATTTATATTATATATATAATCTTCTTATAAAGATAAATTTAAAAAAAAAGTAGTTAACCTTTTTTCCAAGAAAGTCTTTCCGTTAATGTAATTTTTACCCATTGCTGTGGCTTTCCATGGGAAATAAGCTCCGGAAGGATCGCATTGGAACAAGTATGACCGATCATTATCCCATCCACAAATTAACAATGATACACCAAACGGTCTGACACCACTAAAACAAAAAATAATTAAACACTTAGAGTATCTCCTTGTGCATGTGTGGAAGGAGGGCTTCAACAGAAAATCATAAATCACGCAAACAACTAAGGTTACGTTTAAAACAAAGTGTTAGAAATCGTGTAGAACACCCAGTATTGCATAATAGCCACTAAAACTTTTGGAAACCATAATAAATTAAACATTAATTAAAACACTTGTAAGTTTCGAAACACTCGCCTACATATATACTCTTGATTGTATGGACCTAATTATCAGACAATATGTCATCTTTAGTCAGCTTTCACTAAAGGAAATGATTTTTAGAGGTGTGGTCAAACACTAGTACAATTGTCTTCCTCTGCTTTCGTCCAAGCTTCCTCGAATGACCTGTATAAAAGAAGTGACACTTAATCTGAAAAACAGTGCGTGACTAAGAGGACAAAAACAACGCTAAATAAGTAGGTTCCGTGGGTTTCTTCTTCTTGTTCAAACATGGATGAAGAGTCAATTTGTTATAGGAGAATTTTTTCATCTACTCATTTTAACTTCATTATAATAAAAATTAAGAGCATCAGTTATGGCTTTTTCGTTTTGCAATCTTAGAAGTTTATGAAAATATTAATATTCATAACTCACTCTGCCTAATGTCGACAAAAACAGTTAGGCATTGGTTCAAGAGAGGACATCAAAACTGTCTACCTATCTCTACGACCTCTTTGATTTGGTTGCAACTCTGATGTTTGTTTAATTAAAGAACAACAATCTATAGCTGATTCTGTGATTGGAAATTACTTAACTTATGTGGCAATAAAATTATATCAACAATATAACCAATATAGTTCCATGAATAAAAAGAACATGAAAAAACAGAACCATTACAATTTAGAAGTTCAAAAATAGATGTATAATTTATTTTATATTGGCGACTAATTATTTGATAAGTTAATAATTCCATAAATAATCAGTTAAATAAAATAAACGATCAGAAGAATAAAGTAAATCAGCTTTTGATCAGTAAAATACAAGAAATGTTACGAAAATATAAGTAAATGATCAATTATTGTTAAATCCTGTACTCCACTAGCGAATTTTGGGTACATTCCTGTTATTGGGGGTCAAATTTACTTTAAAAAACATTTATTCGTTTTATTTATATATATATCACTGTTCTGACCAACGTTTACTTGCTGCCGTTCATTCGCGATGGTTAAAACAGTAAACAACTCATGAATAACTCTACAACGAATCTACTTAAAAAATTTCATTTAAAATTGTATACACAGTAGACCCCTAATATCACGGTAAATTGGGGACATGCTATTTAGGTGTCCGTTACTTTATGTATGAGCGAGCCAAAGGGAGGATGTCTCACCACACGTGTCTGATTCATACATACTTATTGCAAGAAATTGTATGAGTATTTTGTAGTCCCCCAACTACACGCAACCAAATAGCATGTTCCCAATTTACTGTGTTGTTGGAGGGTTTACTGTAAATAAATGTTCTGTTTCGTCCGGTTACCAACTGGTGCATTTACAAGAACATATTTGTGCAAACAATGATTTTCCACGTACATTAGTTAATCATATTTGCTGGTCATGAGTCTGGAAAGTCGTTGACTTCTGTTTGTAGTAATAATTAATTTATTGAGTCCATTGTTACAATATGCTGTATTTCATCATTTTTTGTCTTCCCTTTTCGCTCGATGAGCGTTGTAGATATTTGGCCTAATTTTGAATTCTTAAAACCATCACAAATATTGCATTATCATATCGTGGATAATGAACTTTGCTATTGAAAGCAATGCTTAAAAAATGTCATTTGAAGAAACTGAACGCTTAAGATTATCCTTTCCTAAGCAAGTGTTCAGTAATATCTACAAAGCATTTCTACATTTAAAACCTTTTTTATTGTAATTGGGATGAGAAGCTATTATGGCATTGTTTTAATTGATTTACATTGATAAATAGTATATTATAAATATTATTAGTTTAATTTTGGTAGTGAATAATTACCCAGATTGAGTGTATTCCTGCATGACGGCAGCCACCCGCTGCACAAGCTGAGCCGTCGGAATCTCATGACCGTAAACCAGCTTGTATTGCGCAGCCATTTTCCGCGCTCTCTTCACGAGCAGACGGTAATCGGGTCCCATTCCTGAGTAAACCAACCCGGAGTGTGATGTGATCTTCTCAACTTTGTAAACCCCGTCGGACTCGTACAAGCTCAACTTGTGCTTGTTTTCGGTGGCGATCACCACGCCCTCGTTTACTGCAAAGCACAAAAGAAACATCATCGAGATGAATTTGCATAAAGCTCTAACCTCAAAACGCTATGAACCTTTGATGCCCACCGAGGGACCCCCGGCCGCCACTGCCGCCAAGGCATACTCGATCTGCACTAACTTGCCCGAGGGGCTGTAAAAAACGATGCAAATAATCGGTCAAAACTTCACACGAAACATGACACAACACAAACTCGACACTCGCCATTTTGATTCAAGTATGCGCATTAAACATAAACGTAAACATCAAAAGTATTACTTGAATATAGTTGGTCGATGTTTTAATATAATATCACTTATTACCTGAAAGTTGTCAGAGAAAAACTATACCGCTCCGAAGCCATGGTTATTGCAGTGTAATACCGGTGTTACCAACACATAAAAATGTGACATTTCAACAATGTGGTCATAGACAAAAAACAACCATTTGATTTAAATAAATAATTAGATTTAAAAAATCCGTTTTGTTGCGTATTTTTTAAAATTTAAATTGTCGGAGGTAAAAATGCCAGATCACTAAATTCAACAGTCATTCCAATATGTACAACGTTTGACACTTGCCTGATTATTGACACCTGTCTGTTTTATAGTGCTGCTAAAATAATAAATTAGAATTGTATCACCTTTATAACTGCTAGTATTATACAGTGAGTATTAAAATTCAATTAGTATACAAACCATATTATAACAAAATAAAATGTATCTACTATTAAAAGTGTATTTATAATGAGTATATGCGGAAGTTACTGCACAGAGATGATCATATCTTATTTCGAAACTTGATATTCTCTACCTAACTCTAGTTTATATTTATCTTCGGTTGTGTAAAAACACAATTTAATCGAATTGGACCATTCTATATATAAAAGCCATTTTCAATATTTAGGTTGAAGAAACCTAGAGCACTGAATAACAAGGGCGAAGAGGGTGGGGGAGGGGGTAATGTTAATATATTTAAATACTAGTGGTTTAACTTCTCTCTCAAGTATAAGTTGTCTTATTTTTTTTCACCTGCGATCTTTACCTTACCATTCCATTATGTCAAAGAGAGTGGTGCTCACACTCCGTAGTAATGAGTTTATCGGTTTTCTCCTAGCGGCGCTTATGCATCTCGTGGTAGGTACTTATACACCACTCTCCCACATTGGAACAGGCGGTTCTCTATTGTGTAATGAACTAACGCCCCCTTCGAAGGACTAGTAAAAATTAACATATACATTTTAAAACGTTTATTTATATAATAGCCGTATGACGGCTTACAATAAATACCATTGGACGGGATCGCAGCTCTACGACTCTGGCACTCGAAGTGCTGCTGGATAGCCTCGAATGTTTGATATATTTCAAATAAATAACAAGAACTAGTTTGGTCACCATTGCATCTCCGGGCAAAGGCGTCTTTTTTACCATTATTTTTTATTTAGCAGTTGGTTTTGGTACCCGCTCTTTTAAAAACCAATGTTTTTTTAAAGCCAATGAGTTCGCTACGTCAAATATCATCGTCCACTTTTAAACTAAAGTTTCCAATTTGAAATTTCTTAAGCCACCTGTGGCTCTGACCCACTACCGTAACATCGCAAATGTTTTTCACTGCAGTTGCTATATTATTATTTTATGATATATATAATGTTTTATTATATTCACAGTAACACTGACGTGACAGACTCTCTCGCCTGGCAACCCTCGGCCCGTTTGCGCGCGCGTATATTATATTCTACTATGTAAACAACTTCATATCGTCAATACTTCACTACTGCAGCGGCTCAATCTGTGTCTAATTGCCATCCGTCACATTCGTCGCCAAAGTAGACAAAAATTGAAGTTCCATGGGTTTTAAGAATTTAGTCATCCTTGCTTTAGTCAAGTTACCTCTTTAAGAAAAATGTTCCACCAGTAATGAAAACGACTAAATATGTGTAATATAGACAAAATAATACTCATTGTTTAGTTAAATAAAATAGCTTGAAAGAAAAATAAATATCAAAAACGTTATTGATCAAGAAAATAAATAAATAATTTGAAACCAACTGGCCTTTAATACAATTATTTCAAACTGTATATAACATTTCAATTGCATTATGTATGTGTATTATATCAATATACGTTGCAATGATAATAAATTGTAGTTAAACCACAAATCTCATCCGATCCAGGGTCGACCATAATCCAAAAACTTTACTTACTTAATTTAGTATTTTCAATGTATATAAAATATATTATAAATGCAAATTTAGTTAAATATTTTATTTAGATATTAATAAAAGGCTAAGGATTAAAAACTTATTTAATTTTAATATTAAAAGAAACCCACCAGCATTAAATATACAATTTAATATGTGCAATAAGAGTAAATTATCCCATGGATTTATTTAAATTCTTTTTATTCTTAAACGGCCAAACAATGTCTTCAATCCATGGAATGTAATAAGAGACCCTCGTGTATACCCCCGGAGAGTTTTTAAAACCACAAAACCTTCCAAACGAAGTCACGCCCAAAAGCACATATAAAGGAAAAGTTTTTTTACAATCCGGGTTCTGTAATTGATAAATATATTATTTTATTTAGAGCATATATATTAAATATATGATACTCATACCTCGGAAAGAGTTTGAAGTGGTCCCCCGGAATCACCTTGACAAGTATCTCTTCCACCATGTTCTAAATCACCAGCACATATCTGACTCGGTAGAATTCCTTGTTGAAGACCCCCTCTTTCATTATATAGGCTCTATAAAAATAAGTTAGTATAAATATAGTATCAGGTTGAATGTTTGTATTATATTTACTAATAACTTTGTACCTTTAATGAAGTATTACACTTATCATTACTTATTATGTCTAAATATACGTGCATTAATGATTTACTGCCTACAGTATTATCTGTTAAAAAATGATTATGTACTATATAATATAAAAAATATATATGTATTTAAAAAAATTAATTATTTTGTACCAAAACTAGTCTTTCCAAATCCTGATGCAATAGCTGTATTTGTAGTTTCGAACTCCGTTTGCAGACAAGCGATGCGTATATCTCTTCCTAATATTATATGCCGGTCCATTTTTAAAAGAGCGATATCATTATATCTGAAACATCAATTGTGTATGAGCTTTCACTTGCTAGCACTATTTAAAATCTAATTTATAATCGATTATACTTTGCTGGTCGTTTATAATCTGGATGTCCAATTAATTTGACGACGTCTCTCATTTGAGTCAAATCTTCATCTTCTTCTTCCTCAAAAGTGGTTGTTCCGACAATTATTTTTTTAGCAGGGCCACTTAAATAAAACAGACATTGAACACCACATATTATATTCTAAAATATAGCAGTAATAATCAATACTTTTTTGGATCTCTTAGGCAATGTGCAGCAGTTAAAACCCAAGATCGACTTATTAAAGATCCACCACAATTCCAAATGTAGCCATCTGAATCGGCAGATTTATATCCAATTAATGCCTGTTTATTAAATTAATTTATTAATTGACAAAAACCTGAATGGTAAATTAGTATTTATATACCATATGTGGAAACTCCAAGAGATCTGCCGGAACTCTTTTCGTTGAATTATACAAAATCCGCTGGCATTCTACCATTTCAGTACCACGCCATTTGCACACTAGTAACTAAAAATAGTATCATTGTTTTTCTTTTTAGTCCACATTTAATCTCTTACCACTTTTAGCTCTATCTCCCGGTACACCAAAAACTAAATTAAAACTTGAAACAAATATCACTAATTGTAAGTACTTCTCGTATATAAACATGTTACTATACTGAAAGAAAAACACATTTATTGATCTATTTCTTTCGATATTTTATTGCTTCGAATTTAACGATCAATTTAATAACTGTAAATAAATATATAGGGCAGTGTTAGTATAATACAACAAAATAATATAACATCTGTATTATTAAATATGATCTATGCGATTTAGACTATGTTTTGATATATTCAAGAAAACTATTTTAAAATCAATCACATGAAATCTAACTGTTTAATATATTGAGATATTTGAGAAAAATTAATAAAATAAAATATTGTGAAATTAAATTTGAACCACTCAGTAGCTAAGTAATAAAAATCAGTGGAAATTGTTTTTGATACGCATGGTTGTTCTAATGTTAGATAAGTCCATGCAAAGTATTGAAAAATTAACTTCA
Source organism: Plectrocnemia conspersa (assembly GCF_051122295.1). Taxonomy (NCBI): domain Eukaryota; kingdom Metazoa; phylum Arthropoda; class Insecta; order Trichoptera; family Polycentropodidae; genus Plectrocnemia; species Plectrocnemia conspersa. The sequence goes on along the minus strand of NW_028277166.1, from coordinate 18,698,123 downwards.
ATAAAGTATATAATCCTTAATGAGTAAAAGTTAATTGTTAAATTTTTGAGATGGACAATTATTGACCACTGACCTTATTCATATTGTTGATTTGCCAAAGACCAGTACTTTAATAAATGCAGGGCCTTAAAACTTAATTCTACTTATATTCAAATTATAAATGAATTATGGTAAATATCAAATATAATATACATATAAGTTGTTCTTGATTATGTATCTCTAACCGTAATTAAAGTATATATTTTGAGCAGCTTCAATTATGATACATTGAATTCTCAATTAAACGTCCCTGTCTTTGTCTTATTAATTAGTCCTACAGTATGTTTGTCTTTTTTATAAATTGCCGTCATTTGGTGAAGTTCATCGCCTTGTGTCAGTAGCTTGTATTACAACTAAGAAGATGATTTCAAAGATATATAAGAATATTTTGATTATATTTAGTATATGTTATATAATAAATGCGTCTAATACAAGGCAAAATAATAAAGAAACTAATTTAGGTATGTATATTGCACAAAATGTATCATTGTATCACTGGTGAGATATATATTTAATAAATTTATAAATAATCTAAAAGATCCATCTGAATCAATTGGTGATATTCAGCATGATATATATTTATTAAGAAGGACAGTGAAAACTTTGGAAGGTATGTTTATTTAAATCCTTTTTAATGATTGAAATATATTATTAATAATAAAGATGTTATATTCAGAGCAAATAAATAAATTTGGAGAATTTTATATTGAGAAATTGGATCAAAAGTTAACATCTCTCGCCGTTAATATGGCAAGTCTAGAAAGCAACGTCAGAAATATACAAGTAAGTAAGACATTTTATCTCTATTGAAGATTATTTTATTACATTGCTTTTTAATTTAGGAGAGAGCGCATATTTGGGATACGTTTCAACTTCACGTGTCCGCTTGGAACGAACAAATAAAATCAATAGATCAAAAAGTCACTATAATCAACAGGTAACAATTGTAATAAGCATTAAATTATATATTGATAAAGATACTTTTATATTTGAAATTTTGATAGAGGACAAGAAAAGGTTACTTTACTTGATGGAAAGTTGAGTTTCTTATTGAATTTGGAATACAACTCACAAAGAGCATTGAATAAGCTTTCTAATTTGGAAGAAAGATTTGATATGATTGAAAAGTCATTGAAGAATAGTAATTCGCCAAGAACTTTTAATATATATGATGAATTTGCTGTAATGGGGGTTTTAAGTACTTTAAAGAATATAGAATATAAATCGGACAGAACCAATGTATTTCTTTATCAGTTACTTAATGGAAACGGTATAATATTTATTTTATTTGCTATATCTTGAATCAACATAAGACATCATTATATAAATAATATTCCAAAATCATTTTTATTTGATTATTAGTTTTGGACATGTATATGTATGCTAATAGAACTACCTTTAATGTTTGCTCTAATTTAAAAAATAATTGAGATAACATCTAGTAACGTCGTGCAAACTACTGAACCCTATAAAGTAGTTTCTGCGTGTCTAACAAACAGTGGCTTTTAATAGTTTGCTATAATTTGTATCAGTTTGATATAACTTTTCTGGTAACATGTCATATATTGATTCTATGCATTGCCTGTGAGATTATGCATAAATACACAATTATATATTGATTACGTGTTTTAGGTGGAAATCTCAACGATTCCATTTATCATAATCAAAGAAAGGTGTCTACGTGTGCTTTGTCACAATCGACTGATGAAATTATCAAAGATGTCTCTTCTAAAGTTGATATTATACATGATAAGATAACGGAAAATGAAGAGGAAGAATTTGAGAATAAAGGTCAAAACTTTGATTATTCAACAGAATCATATCCTTCTAATACAATAAAAACTAGGAATAATAAAGTTTTGAAGAAATATGAGCAATTGTTGAATGTTTCTAATGATAATTTATATAAGTTGTACAACGAGATGGAAGTAAAGAATGATAAGATTAAAAAGGAATTATTAGAGCAAAATCAAAAATCACAAAATAATTTGGAAGAAATGTTTTTAAATCATAGTAAATCGTTAATTGTTCAGAATATGCAGTATGTTGATGTATTATATAGAAATGTGTCAAATATAGTTGAATACTTCATGATGGATACTGTAAAAAAATACAACTATTGCTTGGAAATGTCTTCCAACATTAGTGATGCAAATGAAGCTCAGTCAAGTTCAGAAAACTATGTCAACACATGATGTATATGAATGATTGGGAATGATTTTTTTTTAATTATACGAATATATCAATATTTTGTTTATTTTTCTCTAATTAATCGTACATAAAAATTTGTATAGTGATATGTGTAAAATATTAATATAATGAAAGTTTTAAGACATAAAATTGTTATTTCATTTACAACCAGTAGGTTTCTTCGTTGCAAGTCTACAAATGACGCCTTTGAAGTCCGTCAATGCATCGTTTTGATCCACTTGATTGTATTTCTGTATAAGAAAATCATAAATTAATATTAAGATTAATAGTTTGTATCATATATGTTAAATATAATAATACAATTACCTCGTTAAATATAATAGTTGGTACGAAAGATAATTGCGGATTTAAAGCAATAGTCTTATTGCCGTACGATGCTAGAATTTCATCACCTTTGTGTCCATCGGCACACTTTTTAATATCGTTCACTGCAATGCTCAAGCTAGTACCACACTAAAATATTAAATAAATTATATTATAAATCAATCTTAAACATTAAAAGCATAGATAATCTAACATACTTCGTCTAAAGCTTGATCAGGCTTCCTCTTAGACATTAAGCAATTGATGAGATCAAACTTCTTCTCGTCGTTCAATTCTTTGTATTTTAAGGCACATCCTTGAATCTTTAATATAAATGTAATAATCAAGATTATGATACACCTATGATTATATAATGCAATTTTAAAAAACATACCTTATTTCCATAGCATTCTCTCGGACCGTGCTGACATTCAAATTGCCATTTACCGTCTTTCTTATTTTGCTAAAAATTTAATATGAAATATTAATATATGATTGTAAAATTATATAAATATTGTATATCATACGATAGCTTTTCCATATGGCACAAGTTTCACTTTGAACGCTTCGTGCATCGTCAACCATGCTGGATAAAGCTGTTTAACTATAAAGTTCATACTATCCGGACATAGTGCCTCATAATAAACAGCAACTTTTACCTAAAACAATAAATATTAATGATAATAAAATTGCAAACATATATGTAGGTAATTATATTATCTATTTATATTTATAGGATGTGGTTATTTGTTCATAACATATTTGTATGAGCCATTAATTGTTGCATTATTACAAAGTTGCTTTTTGTTGAGATTACGTTTTATGCATATGAAATAAAATTATTAAAAAAATCATTGTTTTCACACAATTTAATCGACGTTCATGACTAAAAGTTAACTATAGCATATATTATATTTTATCAGTTTATTTAAAGACACTACAGTTCCACAGTTCGTATGAGGAGCTGCCACTGATTTTTAGATATTAACAAAGTGGTTCTGGACGAGTCTGTAGATTCTACATAATTTATATTTTTATGATTATGCTTTTTATGCTTTTCCTACAAATCGTCTTACTCCTCTCCTAAAATATATTAGGTAGATGCTTTCTTTGTACTTTATGGTTGCATATTAATCATTTTCATAAACAATAAGACGTCATCTGGAAACCATATATAACCTTTGCCTTTCTTCCACTGGGTATATATCACAGGAAGGCATTCTATTATGTGAATTATGATACAGATATGTCGAATCAAGAGCTAATATCTTAAAAGCTTGTTCGCAACACACTTACATATTAAATAAAATAATTACTAATATTACTATAATTCCAAGACTAATTAACAGTAGTGAGACAGCCAGTCTTATTAAATAAATCTTTAAGAAAAATACAATCAAACATGTCGCCAATTAGGGCATTTATCAGAAAAGAGGATCGAACCAATATGCGTTGAATTAAATACATCCGTCGGACAAACGGAGACTTTTTGTCAGATATATTTTACTGCAGCTAGGTCTCGAGATTTAGTAATATCCGGTTTGATGACAGAGAAACAAGACAGTAATTGTTTAATATTACCAATTAAAAATATGATACATTTATTTAATTTGTAGTTGGATGCAAGTCGAATTACTCCATATAATCAAATATATAGGTCAAGCACTCTAAGATTATGTTACACCACTACCAATCAAAAGGTGCGGTCGACACAGGCGATTAAATAACGAACGGATAATCGTGTGTTTGATCGATAAGATGTTTAGCTTATTTATGAAAATGCTGGATCAAGGAAAGCTAAACATTTAAAAAAATGTTATATTTTAATAATGGCATAAGTGTATACTATCATTTTATTCTTTAAGAATATTCAAATATTCAAGGTGAATGTATACAGAATAATCGCGATGTCCAAGGTATTTATTCGTTTTCAGCATTTATTTCACAACAATTGTTACGTTACTATTATTAAAACTGATTATTTCGTAATAATATTATTATTGTTCGAATTTTAAATCACTGTTTTTTTACGACATTTGTACATGTACACTGAGTGTACATCATAGGAGCGCGTGGAATATCAAATAAGTTTTTTTTCATAGTTGTAAAAAACGAGGCATATGTTGTTTCGCGAATAGCCGTACATATTAATTTATTTATGGTGTGTATAAAAAAGAATCGTAGTCACATTTATTAAATTTAAAAATATTAATACACCCCTCTCCCCCTAACCGTCGTATACATGAACATAATCATTTTAAAATAATGAAAATATAGATGTATTAAAAACATAGTATTAAGTACACTAGCGCGTTGGCTCTGACACAATATGTTGTATTTGTTTCAGCGTCATATCATAATATGTACATACATATATACCCAAAAATATAGATAATATACAATAATTTATTAATATGAACTTATTAAATAAAGTAGTACTTACTTTATCGCTGCTTCCTTTCTTAGATTTTCCTGATACGACCGCAATTAGGCATAATAGTCCAAGAATGTACTTAATCCCAATTGTATACATCTTTATAGCAAGAAACTAAAAAAATACAGATAAAACAACAGTAAATATATCATTATTAAAATTATCTCATTTCTTTATCAAATACATTTATTAAAAATGTAATCTTCGACCTTTCGTGTGACATTATACATTAAAATAAAAAAAATGTGCCAATTTTTTGATGTTTTAAAATTCCGTTATAACATAGCTGTTATATCTGAGTCATATACATACATTTATATAAAATATCGCATTCTAATATATAACATACCCTACTTTCTAACCATATTAAATTCCTCGAAATTTAATAGACAAATTGCTTTATGTGGTCATATCGAGATCATGAGTAGCAAAACAATTATAGTCGATAAATAATAGTATAGACGGACGAGTGGGTTCACAAAAGAACAGATTGCCCAACTAGGGTCAACGCTTCAATACGATAAATGTTAGAACGATCGCTTAATTTATCCAAGAAGGGAGACACACAGCCATATTTGTATGTGTACGACACTCATGCACATTCTTATGAGACTATCTTAACCCGATCTTCAGTTATCTTCATAACCGGTGTTAGCTCTAACGGTACTGCGATTGTATTCGCATATAAAAACTCGCTCCGGCTTCTTTTTCTCATGAAAAAAATAACATAACTCAAATAGTATAACTTTGATCGATCTCATATATCACCATATTATCAGATACTTTATTCTATATTTTAATTATATGATTTGCTTTTTAAAAGGTGTTGTTTTTGTGTTTGTTACTTGATAAGATCAGTATGAGACGTCCCAGCCGGTGAAGAGTAAGCGTATCACTGGTTGAGTGACTTTGCCTTGCATGCAAGAATACTCGGTGATATTAAGTTATCTACAACCTTTTTCGACGCAGACGAATCGTGTGTAAACGAACGATCGCTTTATGGGTCGACAATATCAATAGTTCAAAATACTCATAAATATATAAAAATATAGTATGTATACTTTATTAATAATAATAAGCACTAAAGGCAATCGGCTCACAGAAATATGCTTAATAATTTATAGGGAAATAGGGATTTTGTGAGGACTTCAAAATAGCAAAGTCATTCTAAAAACTATATATATTTGCATCTCAACTACCAGTAAAAACGAACTATGAAAAAAGTTTTACAAGGCAGCGTCATGTGTTGAACTCTATATTTAATCTGACACAAATGACACCACAATTGCCACATTTACGAATCATATTGCTTTGCTTGTCTCACACAAAAATTTGCATAGCATACCCGAAGAGATGCCTAAACAAGATCCAGTACTGGTTGAAAATATAGATAACAGATTACCTAAAATAACATTCAATACAAAAAGATAAAATTACCCACCAGTTAAAATAAAAACGAAGATTAACTGGAGAGGCATCGAACACATCCTGACAAAAAGTAAAACAACTGATAATCTCAACTGTCCTTAGTAAGCTGTTACTTCCAACTGTTATTTGACATTTATAGAGTATTAAATACTCAACGCCTGCAAAGTGGTTAACTTTTAACTAACATGAAGTAAGTAGACAGCGGTATCTTGTTATTAGTCAGCTCCTAAACAAATCAAGACAAACTAATTTTCTTTTACTTTAATATTAATATATGTATAAGAAATAAAAAAAATATTTCTCGTTACACAGCTAAGATATTTTTTAAATAAAAATCTGCTAAAATTCTAAATTCTATATTAGTTATTAGTATTCAAATAATAATAACAAACACCGTTGTAAACGTGAATCCATATGAATATTTTTATCTCTATCGTTTCTAATAACAAATGTCCTATCATAATCTATCAATATGAATATATTAGATAGAACAATCTCATTATCATATTATAAATAAATGCAAATAATATGCACGAAGTTTTGCAATATTGCCAAATTTCATACAAAATACAAATACATGTTTACTATTTATTCCCTAATTTCCTAAATGTTTATTTTCCAATTAGGAAGAAAAATTATCTATTCTCAAAAACTAATTTATAGTCGCATATTGAACAATTTAATTGTGTCGATTTATAATGAATACAACCAGTGGCATAGCTAGGATTTGTGCACCAGGGGCGATCTTTCATTTTGCCCCCCCCCCCCCTATACAATTATCTAATACAAAATCTGTAACTCAATGCATTTATTCAATATGCCAAAACTACATACCCTTCACGTATTATATGCACAAAAAAATATGTGCAAAACAGTCTTCAAGTTTGATGAATTATGTTATCAGGCATTTTATTATTTTAGCACGTGCTCGACTCGAACAAACAATGGATAACATATGGTGTAACTTCAATTTTTACTGATTCTAAGAAACTGGCCAAATCATAAAATCAGCTTATACTGATTCTTCGAAACTGTCCGGATCATAAAATCAGCATTTGTTGTTTATTGTTTTCACATATTCAACTTAGCTCTTAGCTTTTCGTGGATATACATATATTTTTAGCGCATTCAGTCTAAGAACCACACTACATGAACGGTCTTTCCATCGCAAAAATGCCGCCCCCAAGCAAGTAACGCCCGGGGCGGTCCGCCCCCTTAGCTACACCATTGAATACAACGCTACAATTTAGAGTGTTCATCATAATACAATCGTAACTTATTAACGACGCTATTTGAGTTCGAAATACGATAATATAATATTTAAGTACTAATTAAAATACGATTCCAAACATACCCATGACTAAAACGACTATTTCGGCTACATAATATATAACATACTGTTGATTTTTATAAAATACAGCAATATGCGAGCAATTCTCAAATGTTTTCAATTTAATAATGGTTTAGATACGAAGAGAACTTTTAGTCATACACACTGCCTTTATGTATAACACTCTGTGTACAGGTATGTTAATAGTTAAAATATATAGCCACTAGGTTCTCGATCTCGATTTAAGATTAGTCACTATTTAACCGGTTGATAACAATAACAAATTAAAAACTCAATAGCTATTGGTTATAATAAGCAATTGCACGAAGGTTGTTCGGCAAATAACAAAGATCTTTTGTAAAGAGTAAACAATAATTTAAAATGCTAAATCTGATACGTGTATTCAAGGTAAAATCTGACTTGACACAGTCAAAATCTATAATTACGATCATATCTCTGTACGACAAATTCGATAAGTTAATTTTTGTGTCAAATTACCGGCAAATATATTTTCCTAGCACGAACAGTTTGCGCTAGATACAAATGATTTACTAAGAATAGCTTCTGTAAAAATAGATAGTATATTGTATTTTTACTAGCAAATATATTTTTTATGTTTTTTGAAAACTGAAATCATCAATTGGCTTCTATAGATGTGGTTATTATACAATTTCAGTAAAAAAGTAGTTGTATTTCCAGATTTTTAGAAATGCATATAAGTAACTAACATTCACAAAAATTAAGATAAAACAATTTTGAATAACTTGACTCTCGTTGACAAACAACACAGATTTTAATATATATCATAATATCAGTATTTCGACATTCATAAAAGATGAAAAAAATATTCCCTATTATTAGTACGCGTACAAAGAAAAGTATTTGCATGAATAGTAATATTATCTACTTTAATATCCTTTTTTTTTCTTAGTAACACTTGTATTTAAACATACATACATCGTGCTAATGGGTATCGCACATTGTCAGATCCAGCTTATTACCCCAGAACACGCTCGAGCGTTACAAACTCGACTGTTTCGACTAGGGACGTCATTTCAGTTTTTCCAAGGGGGAGGGAAAAAATTGAATAGTCGATGGTAATTTTTATAATATTTTTTTCAGCAATTCGATTGCTGAATATACTAGATATATTTCATATGTAATGCAAGGAGTTACAAACTTATATTATAAATCATTTTGAATTTTCGTCAATCATTTCCACGTTAATTTTCATGGATCGCTCGCATGTCATTATTAATTACCATGAATGATCGCATTATTCGCGTTTAATCGTTTCTCGTTAAATTGCATCGTCGCAAATGTTAAGAATTACTGTGAATCGAAGCGTTCGCACGAGAATACATTCGCTCACGGGACTGGTTTAATAAAAAAGAAAATAATAACTAGCAAAAAAGGTATTGCATCCACAATCATTGTTTGTGGTTTCGTTCTCCATTTTCCTTACTAGCTTTTTTATTAGCGTCGACACGGAACACCTTCGAATTTGTTATCGTGGCTACGCAAAGTCGCACCCATAATTAACGATGGAATTTTAGACACACCCTGGAAACACCCTTGTTACACGGGGAAAGACTTTGAGACACGCACGTATCAAATGGTTCACAGATCAATAATTAAAAAAAATCTGATTGTGGAAGACAAATAGTGATTATGCTACGTAAACGGAGCTCGAAATGAACCAGAACAATCCGGAATGTTGCCTTGAATTATTTAATCGGTGAATATGGTAATCAATATATTTTCATATAGAAAAAAAAATCACTACGCAGTTTCATACAATAATTAATAAAAATGTATAAATATTTTCAAGGAACTACACATCATCCTAAAAGTCATGTCATGTATTTATGAAATGGGATCATCAAATATAAGCACTATATATATAATTGAATGTAAGTCAAAAGAAAATATTTAAATATAGAGCTGAATGTATGCATGATATTAATTATATACATTTTGGCGTATATCATTACGTTTAAAATTACATTGATTTTCCGCTATGTTATGATCAAATATTTTTAATGAAAGTGGTATTACATTTCGCTAGCTGAAAGATATGTTCCACTCAATCCTTAGCAGTGATGTCAGCAAGGCGCCAAGTACTATCTACAATAAATTAGCAGCATTGTATTAGATTGCAATAGATATAAATTATATATAATTACAATTCAACTAACTTTTGATTTGTAAAAAACGAAATCAGGTTTTTTCTTACGGACGTTTTTTTGGAACTCCCTACCAAAGAGTTTGCGTGGCATCAAGTGGGGGCTAGAGAAAATCTTTTTATAAGACAAAGCCTCGCATTAACTGATTATACAAATTTCAAATATCATACAAAAGCTTAGGCTTATACACAAAATATAGAGAAACATAAACCAAAACCAAATATTTACTTGCTCTTCAATGTATTTTTATAATTGAAAAATCAATGATACTAATTTGTATGATAAAATTCGATGCTGCTACAGGAAATTTAAGTTAAGCTAGAAAACCCGTGTGTATTCTTATAATAAAAACATAAATTGTATGTACATACATATGTGATATTTTCTATAACATTTTATTTTAACCTTATAACAAATAAATAAACAATAATATAATTTATATATTTTTGTTAACATGCTAATGGCTAAATTTTTGTTGAAGAAAAATTATCAAACTGATAGACCAGCAGTAAATGTTTTCCAGTTTTTTCCCGACTTGCGCAGATATCTAGTTTTATAATAATTTATCATGACAATGAATAATAATATAAGGTTATGTTTAAAATGTAAATCATATACAAGGCAAACTCGCAGAAATAAAAATATATCTTTTTATCACAGAGCGATTTCAGTTATGTTTAGCAAAGCTTTTATTAATACAGTTTATGGCAAACATCGACAGTCAAAAACCATATAATATATTAATAAACATATCCAGACAAGTAGAAATTGAAAGAAAAATGCGTCTAAATATGTTTCCACTTCAGAGATCAAAGAGATCCAGCGTGCAAGGGCGAACGTTCACATCAAACAGGTATAACAAACCGATGGTAACTGTACATAATATAAGTATACATTAAATAATATAGTTATGCATAATGCCTTAATCATAAGAATAAATTAAAATATATATGGTATTATAAGTATTACCTTAGTAAATTTTCCTTTTTCCTCGTATATAGATACACCTAGGTATTTTGGTAATTTCTTGGGAAATCATGTAATATAGATTTCTCATTGTATATTTTATTGATAATGACATTTTACTTATAATTATAAAAATACATTTTTTATTTAGAGACATCTGTTGTACATAACTGAAACTATTTTTTAAATAATAATGTGCTAGTAAATATTTTAAGATTTTTAATTTAAATTATAGTCTCTTTTAAAAATATTTCATTTTTTGTTACTATCCTATTTCTACATCTTTATTTATTTTTAAGAATAAGGGACGCAATCGCGATCCCCTATGCCACCCTACGGTCCACAGCATCGACGATTGTTGACATCGCTCCTCGGCAACTTTAAAAAGTGTATCATTTAATGCAGACTACGTTGAAAATGTAGTGTGTTTCCAACGCTCTTAGGATAAAAAATCGGATACGATCCGCGTTTCCTCTTGTTGATAAATCAGAGAATCCAGCTGGAATCCCTAATCGAATATTTTTGAAAATCGATGTAGATTACATAGACCTGGATTATAGAATCGAGAGATTTGATCACAGCCTTAGAAAGTCACTAAAGGTTAGTGACAGGATAACGACACCGATGAAACCCGAGTTGTTGGTCCACTAGGATTAATTAATCAACTTAAATGAAATTTTAGATATACTATTTATCATATGACATAATGAGATTAATAAACATAAAAATACATAAGGTCAGAATAGCGTAGTCCGTAAAGTCTAGAATGGTAACAAAGATGCTATGGGTTCGATCCCAGCAGCAGACTCTTTCAGTCTGGTAGTTAATACTCACTTAGGTATTATTCATATCTGATTGACTTATCCAGTTGATACTAATTTACCCCGTTTCAACGCACTGGGCTTACGCCTGTCAGTTTACAACGAAAGATAAAATAAAAATAAGAAACATAAAATCATAAATAAAGTCTGTTCTGTAGAGCTTCCCAAAACAATACTTTTTATGTTATTATAGCTATCTCGATCGTGATGCATCACTGTGGCACTGCTTAGAGCCGACGAATCTCCAAAATCTTACAGGATCACTGATACGAGAATTTTCACATTCTCTAAAATTATCTCGGTGACACGAGATCATCATTCTCTTATCTCGGGCCTGCAAGACTTGAAACTTTGATAAAGCGAGCGTACTTTTGGGTATACTCTACCGCCCGCACGGTCTCGTTTCCTACGAAAACATTGGTTGAACACACCGTGCATTTCATTATAGAGAGCGGTAAGGCACTGTATACCTGAGAACACTGCACCTATTTTTTCCATTGATAATAATTATAAAAATATAGCAAAAAATATTTTTTAATCATACTTAAAGCTATGTTTTGATTACAGTTTTATGAATATAGGAAATGTATAAATCCATGTGTAACGCAATAAAAATTAATAAAATATGAATGATTTTAAAATAAGTTTAAGCTTTTACCTATTTTTGTGTCTGAATATGGGCCGCAACCTATAATGTCGTTTTACAACCGGTGTCATAAATATCCGGAGACAATCGTAAAGTACTCTTTAAAAAAACAGAAAGAATAACTCATTAACACTTTTGTAAACAAAGAAAGTGATATTTAGTGAGAAAACATTACATGTATTAATATATTATTATTTTATTTTGCTAGTGAACATGTTTGAATTTACATACCGCCTAATTCTAAAAAGTACAACAATATTACTCAAATGCGTCATAATCATTTGAACTGTTTATAAACTACTTTTATAATACAACATGTTCTAGTTTTATATTTTTCTTCGCATCGACCAATGTTCTAAACCTCTGGTATAGTCTAACTTTGGATAAAAAATATATAGGTATATTTTGCAATTCGCTCGAATATACGCGTATATAACTAACAGCTCCGTGTATTTTAGTGAATTAGTATTCAGTTAAATTTGGTGACTTGTATCATACAGTTGCCAATTATATACAATCTCTGCACTCGCTTGGAACAGTCGTTTTGTACAATATTCATTATTATAATAACAAAAATAATTAATTATTTAGTAAAATGTCGATAGAAATGTTTTCAAAAATGATTGTCATTGTGAGTGTAATATTAATTATAAACTGTGAAGGATTTCCAACATATTATGGATCAGGTACATTTTTTATTTACTTTAATTTTACATTGTTAACTATTAATAATAATAATATTTCTATATATACTTTATTCATCCATTAATGAAAATCTATTTTTAAATTAGATTTGTCGTATTTTTAGCAACAAATATAATTTTACAATTATTTCAATAATTCTTTATACTCAAATTATATCTACAAATAGAAAAGATTATGTAGCTCATAATTTCATTTTTATTATTAATTTTGATAGGAAACATTTAATTTAATTGTCTCTCAAAAGACTACTGTGTAACTTAAGGATAAAATAATTTAATACCAATGTTGATTTTGCACCTAAATCTAATTCCAAAAAGCCATTATTAGTTATTAATTAAAGAACAGTCACTATTAAAAAAAACATTAAAGTGTACATATAATATAACTCTATAATAAAATATATATATATATATTCATATATGTATAAATACATATTAAAACATATTTTGTAAGTGAGGCGTTTCTCAATTTAGAAAAAAACATACACTGTAAAAGGCAATGGAAAATCACTTAATTAGTTTCTCAATAAAAGTAAAAAGTTTTGCCCCAATGCAAGAACATGCTAACTGATTTTTTAATCGTAAATGAGTTATACTAAACTATACTGGACTAAGCATAAAAATACTCTTTCAAATTTTTACACTCGCATTTCTTATACACATTGAAAATATATAGAAACAACATGAGAAAGAAAATGGTATGGGAACTAGATAGTTAACATGTTCTTGGAATTAATGTATTCTGACTATTATTGAAAATGACTTCAGGAAAATAATAAGGTAAGACGAGAATATAAATTATAGATAACTATTCGATCCTTTTCGGCCGAAAAAATATGATTGAGGTTATGTTATGCTTGCCTTTCATATTAATATATTTTAAATAATTCAAATATAAAAATCCTTATGTTTCTTTTTACATTTGAATAATCATCCCTACCATAAAACCTAATATTTTTGCTATGAATTATAAATATCAATAATAAATATGTTCTATGTTGATAAAAGTTTAATATATTATTATCTTGGGGGTTTCATGTATTTATATGTAAGAGTGAAAATATGTAGATCACTTCATTGTCACTAAAAGTTTGCTAGGGATGAATTATAACGTACTAAGAATAATTATATATTAAAGTATTCATTAGTTTACGTACTTCCTATTTTGACACAACATGTCCTATCTATCGAAAAACAGGAAGCAATAGGTAAAATAGGCATTATGCCCAATTGTTGATCGTGCACTTGAAAACAATCTATTCTATTGATCGCTAGGTACTCTCGCGCATTGTTTGTACTTCGAAGGGTCATAAATTTTCCTTCGGATCGTTTCCGATCGACCTTGCCCTAATAAACGAACCTCCAAAATAAATATAACAAATTCGCACACAAACGAATACGCTGTCCATATATGTGAGCATGTTCATATGCAAAATGGACACGCCTTGCCCCCGTTCGCATGCCCATACAAAGTTCACGTGTGAATAAATTAAATTTGATGGGAACAAATTTGATCATCTATTAACTAGATCTAGTTGGTTCATTACATAAGTGAATATTTTCATTAGCTCGATTATATCATATAAATATAAAAAGTAGATCATTATCGATCGATCGAGTTCGGTTTCGAACTAGGCGCGAAATCTGATATGTGGACTTTGATGAAATATTTAATTGTAGGTCACGTCTTATAAAAAAGCACACTAATAACATAGTGGGTTGTGTTATTATTTTTTTATGTTCTATTGAAATCGATAGTTTGTTTAATCATTTTTTTTCTCCGTAGATGTGTATGATAAGAGTGTGGAAATTAAAGAACTGGAACCGTCAGAAATACAAAACGCCATGTGTAACATCGTAACTGATCAAATTAAAGCTACCGCTAATGCTACAATAACCCGACAATTAAAAGGAGTCTGTCACGCCAGTAAGAAAAATCACAATTTTATATTTAAGAAACCACACGTCTATGCATTACTTTAAGTATACAAATGATTTAATATTGATACTTCACAACTAAAAATGTTGACATCACAGGGAATACTCGAATTCGTTCTTACGCGATTTTAACATTTTCCTTCCTGCGATGTATACCAAGTATACATGCCATCTTGTAATGTATATAAATATGCTGAATAAAAAATCAATTCATTAATACATTCAGATGTGTGTGAGAGTGACGTTTGCGTCCAAATGTTCGTAACTTGATTTTAAATATTAATTTTGGTAACGATACATTTATTTTTAAGCATAACATGTATATAAAGTGTACATCACCGGGGCGCGCAGATTTTTTGCCACAGTAAAGTGTTATTTTTGTTGTTGTTGTTATTTCGCTGCGTTTTGTTTTGCTGCAAATGCATTTACATAAAATAAACATGAATAATATTGCAACTTATTTATTAATTTATGAAGAAAATAAAGCTATAAGGCAAACACTACATAGTTACTTTTTAAGTATAACCTGAAAGAGAATTTTTATCAGGGCTTCGAACCGGAACTGAACCGAAAATCGGAAACCGGAAAAATCACATTTAAACACGCGCGTTAATTTGGAACAAATAACATTTTTTAGAGAAATCAATTTCAATCACAAATTAACAAACAAAATTATCAAGTTATAGTGAAACGTCTAATGAAAAGGTAGATACACATATGTAAATAGATTCCATTTAATTTATTTTTTGGTTATCTCTACATCATTAATTTTCTCAAGTAGATCAGCACATCTGAACCTCTGGGTTTTGAAACATGTTTTAATAAATTGTCTCTCCGTATATGACGTCCTACAAATCGAGTATCTTGCGTTTAAAGATAGCCAGTTTATTTTATTCTCTTTGAGTGTTTTCCCATGTCTCACAGCCGTAAGTGACAACCGGTCTGTGTTTTGTATATTATCGTAATAAAATTGTTTCCTTAGAAGTATCTAGCAGCTGTACATTTCATGTACCTAAAGTTGTTCACTTTCTCGGATGTGGATATGGAGCAGTCGTTTTTAATTTTTATTTGGCTCTTTGTTATATTTTCTATTATCTAGAGTGGATTTGAATTACTACCATTGCTGGACGAAAATTTGGATTAGAGTTGGACAATAAACATTTTCAAATCATTCGAATGGAAAGGGATAAATTCAGAAGTAAACTTATTTGTATACTTATATCAATAACTGACATAGAAGTATGTTTACAATTTTTATAAATTTATAATCATTTTATACAACATTATACTAATAACCAAGTTACAATTTTATTAGTAATCAAAACGAAATATATTTAATATACCGTCCTAAAAAAGTTAGTATACTACACGGCATTATTATTTATTCTATTAATCCACTAATTTCAAGAATCGGTGATTATGACAAAACAAAACTTAAATTCAAGTACAAACATAAAATGCGTAAGCACATATTGCTTTGATGCAGCTTAGCCTATTGTAATGTTATTAGTTTCAGGTTTACAGGTTTAAGTTTATAATTTAGTATTATATAATTTTCTATGTGTTATATTTTATATATTTTTATTGTAAAAGGTTTTATGAATTAAAATTTAATTATATTTACAAATAATTTAGTATTGTTTTTTCTTTTATTAATTGCTTTCAACAATTGTAAATAATGAAAATGGTTATAGATCAGTAATGTGCATTTATTACGCCTGTATGGTTTTGTACATATGTATATTTTTGAAATAATCTTTTATACATAAAAAAATATTCTATGGATACAATATCTTGGAATAATGTATACTCTTCGTATCTTTTCTAGTTTTACAGTACAATATATTATACAAATTTTATATTATAGAGGAAGTTCGACAACAGCTAAGACACATTGAAATAACTTTCATGAGAGAATTGCAAAAAATCCACAAAATTGTGCAATCAATATCAGCTCATCAAACCAGTCGAAAGCCGGTCGTATTTAAATATTTATCAAACAAGCCATAAATTATTAGTACTGTAAATAATATTATTATTTTAAATAAATGATTAAAATTAAATTAAATGTTTATTTTATTCAATCTATTTTTACAATATAAGACTTGACTTACCACGTGTAGTTGTAAATTATGTTTTATTTGTGTATCCTAATTCAAATAATTACATATTTTAATTATTCTGACTGTTTATAAAGCGACAAATGCAGTCATAATATTAATATAATTTATGTGTTACCGATAATATATATAGTAATTTAAAATATTCATATTATCTTATCTTAATAAGATATAATATAAATCAACGCAATTTTGTGGAAATAAAATAATATTATTCTCCTTGAAGGGAAAATAATAATCATATATATTATTTGTAACGGGATACAACCTTTCCCTCCCGCGGTCACTGACAGGTGGAAAATAAAAATGTTTACGTGTTAAAATATTAAAATTCCCCCCCTCCCAAAAAATATTAATTAGTGTTTTTTCAGCATATTAATAAAATTTATTAGTGTTATCTCAGCCCAAATTCCCTCAATGTTATACTATTTTGCTACAAACGTAACAACCTACAAATTTAATAGAATAAGTTTAAATTTGAAAAATTAGAAACTATGTAGAAAAATATATTATTATTTATAATGAAATAAAATATTTAATGTCTAAGATGTGTGTTTGTTTGAAAAAACTATTTAAATTATTTTTATTACATATAATAATCGTGTAAATTAAAATAACATTACAATCCATATTTTTAAAATGATGTCTTGACGGTGGCCAATTGTGGTGTTATGTGCACATTTAAAAATAACACGCAAATGTCAAATTGGTTATAAATAAATATAACCTTAGCGGGCGGTATGCTGTGGATGTTAGTATGGATTTGGGAGACGTGTTGGGGTTTAGTGACAGGTACAAGAGAAGCCATGCCGTGGGCAATAGATGCCGCTATATTAGGAGCGTTTCTACTGATAGTTTCCCGTCGTCGAAGACCAAACACTTCAGCTGCCTTTTTCACATCGCCTACTCGATGCATAGCTCACCGGGGAGCAGCTCTTGATGCGCCTGAGAACACTATGACGGCTTTGAAATACGTCAGTATTATATTTATATCATATTATCGAGAGTTTTTATTTAATACTTCTTACAGTGCGTCGATAAGGGATGTAAAAACATAGAAGTCGACGTTCGCATCACTAAAGATGGAAAATGTATCTTAGCGCACGACAATACATTATGCGGAAAAGTCATATCAGAATGTGATTGGGCAGAATTGAAAGATTTATCACTGGAAGATGACCATCCAATGAGGTTAGAAGCCTAATAATATGAAAGATTTTCATTTGCCACACTAAGTATTAAATATTTTGAATTAATTTCAGAGCAAGATTGGATACTTCGAATCCCTTGTTGTTGACTGATGCTATAGATTTTTTTATTGCGAACAGAGTTAATGCGATTATTGAAATCAAAGAAACTGATAAACGAATTATGACGACAATGGTGGAAACTTACAAAAAATATCCAATTTTATACAATACAACAATCGTTACATCGTTCAATCCTATCATTATATATAAAGTAATTTTTTAATATTTATATATTCACTAAATTAACATTGTTCATATGTATGTATATATCTTAATCCTATTAACCATATTTTTATAACACTCAGCTTAGAATCATGGATTCGTCTATAATTGGTGCACTTAATTATCGGCCGGGGTGTTTTAGCACAGTTTCTTATAATGCTGTAAGAAATTTGCGTAAACGGTTAGAATTAATTTTAACAATTCTTTTTAAAACATGCTTAGAAATAAAAAAATATAAATGGTATCATAATATTAATCATATTTCTTCATTAGTTTCCCTGATAATACCCTAAAACATGTTGGGGCCAGAATACTCGATGAAATTTACAACGTTGTATGGTCCACGAAGATTCTTCCATTTTGGACTGGATGCTCAGCAATAATTTTGCATAAAGATACAGCAAGCCCGTATGTTTATATTATTTTAATATATAATCTTCATTGGAATATATGTAATGTTTAAATCTTGTTTTAGGAGTGTAATCGAAGGCTGGAGAAAAGCTAAATATTCTGTTTTCCTCTGGGGCGTCAATCAGCCATTAGAGAAGCATTATGTCGTCAAGATCTTAGGAGTGCCATATATAACAGATACGCTAATCGGAGAACCGACTAACGTAGGCGAGATGAACGGAAAAACACATTAACAACGCATTTATAAGAAAAATGTTCAATCTAAGTCTTATTTTTAATTTAATTTCGTGCAACTAAACGATATTTGCATAGCCATAAACATACATATCTTTTTGAAGTTTGTGGACCTGTAAATTATTTTTTATGTTTATAAAAAACATCAAGTTAATAGCAATAAGATGATCTACCATTTAAGAATAGCGATCAATTAATTTTAAAATAATTTTACAGTACAAATTTGTAAACGATCATTCTAGTTAAATATTTCTACTATATTGTTCATAAATAGCATATACATATACTAAATGTTATATTCTTTGCTTACAGTAAGTTATCAAGAAAATATGTATATGTTTGATAGACATAAGTTTGTATGTAATATTTGTGGCATTTTGTAATTTATTCTATGATGTGGCTTTAAATGTGAATTTATGTGGTCTATTTTCCAATTTTTATATATCGTCAATAAAAAATTTGAACAAATTTAATTAATTAAATAAATGTATATAATATACCAAAAGTATAAGTATTTAAAACAATAATAAATACATTTTTATTTATGTTGAAGTTTAATCATTATTTAAATAACACAGCTTTTTTATAAATTAACACTGGCTTTGTGATAAATAAAATAATATTGTCAAAATTATGATATTAGTGGTTAATATGTGCTACAATAATAAAACTTACCTCATGAAAACTAGTTGTATACTGAAATCTTGGCACAGTCACGTTATAAGAGTATTACATAATTACTTAGATCAAAACTTAAAACTCAATTTTTATTTTAATATAAAACGGTTTAATTGATTTTTATAAAAGTGATTTACAGTAATTTTAATTAAATTTTCATTAATGTAATTTTATTTAACAATAAATTTAAAATATTGTCAATAATTTAACCAAAACCAAACTTCAATGTATAAAATATAAATGTAGTTTTAAAAGTACAAAATATTTTAATATTTGTCGCAATATATAATTAAATAGCTAATATTATAAATGAATAATAAATATACTTATGTAAAATATATTACAATTATAAAATTTATAAATGATTATTAAAATAAAAAAATAACATTTTAAACTCCTAAAATAATGTAATGAGTTTCAGTGCTACCATATACCCACAAAGTACATTTTTCTCATATGGCAACATACAGCTTATCTTTAAAGTGTAACCATACACGTTTCGACTTATTTTATGAAAATATACATATCTTAATTAAATATCAGTTAAATAATTGTAGCAACGTTGATATTTTAAAATTATTTTGATTAAATAAATATACGATTAAAGGTTGTTAATATTGCTGGCTCTACTTTGAGGACATAATATGCATGGTTTTTGGTTAAAATATATTTTTATTTAATACAATACCTTGAAAATAAATTGAAAACTTTTCTGAATTCAATACGTTGAACATTATATGGTAGGCAATTCAAACCCTTGTGCAAATCGTTTATTTGATTGGCAGGTGTGTACCACGCCATTTGTATTGTTGACAAACTAGTATTATTATCACTTGCTGCTATGATGTATTTGCTGTTCGTATTGTTGAATCTTTGAATAAATTGCTATTTAATATTTGGCCACTGATTATGACGTTCTCTGAACCAAAATTATAAATATCAAATAGCAATAAACAACTGCACAAATCTTATGGATCAATATCTTATGGTCGTTTAATGAAATACTATGAATATTGTTTATTTAAGTGCTAGTAAAATTGTATTATTTCAACTTCTTCATATGTATAATATTATAGTATACATTTACCTACTTATCATTATTTATGTACATGCGATGTATAAATGCTACAGTGAAATTATATTTTCACAAGTGAAGTCCAAATGTGTATTGTGTTTCTGTATTTTTTTCCTTATAAAAAATTATAGTTTTTATAGTCACATTGCGTAATAGGTATATTGCATTTTTTAATACAGTGTTTATTTTAGTCTTTCAACTTGAAATCTATTACTAAAATCTCACTGTAAACAGGCTTTGCTCCTTTCTCCTCCACCACTATTTGATGTTGATTATCGATATCAAACTACACTAAAGGGGTTAGCAATATTATTGTTAAATTTAGATTAAGGTAATATATTATTTTATGTACTTCATTCTCAGTGTAGCGTGCAACTCTACGATGCTCTTTTTTGCGTAATTTTCTAAGCTTTACCTTAATTAATCTATATGTTAATTCAGTCCTAGTTCATGCTCATAAAAAGTTATTTTAATACATACTATATGGTATGTATTAAAATAACTTTTACATACTACACATAGAAAATATATGCAATGAAACCTCAAATATGTTACGATTTGTCTTGCGATACGCGCATTGTTTTTGCTCATGGGTTGGACAAAAAGAACAGTCGGAGTAAACTGTCTTGCAGGACTTCAGCTATAATTTAAAGCAAACATAGTCATCAATCTTGGTTCATTCATAGATTTATAACAATATATTTCAAAATTCGAAATTATAGCAATATATATCATGAACATAAAAAAATATTTGAAATATTATTAACATTTGTTTTAAGCCGCATTATTTATTTGATTTTTATTTTATATTAAAGAAAATATAATATTTTGTTGGTGAAAATCGAGAGTACCCGAGAAAATTGCGAGCGTGCGGAAAACGTACAGCGCGTGTGCGGGCCGCTTTATCTACCCCTATTTGATTACACCCTCTAGTTTGTCACCGCCGGCAGCCGCCCATTCGTACAACAATTTAATTCTAGTGTCTACATCGAAACCGCTGGTGTTTTTGCATTTTCGCACGTCCCAATCACAGCCTGGATGGAAAATGCAAAAAATAGAGTGCACTCCTTGTTCAACCCCGAGCGACATGGCTGCGCGCTAAACGCGAATGGCGTTAAATGCAAACGAGGTTCCGCGTCAATTGGGGAAGCGACGGATACCGCCTTATCATAATGGTTTGTAACGTTTATTTTTCAATTATATTTTCACCCATCAAAACTCGTACTGACGCTGTATAATAATAATAATACTCGCATTTGCATGCGAGGCGTGCTCATAAATATTATTGAAAAAATACGAATAAATTTCATTACATCGTTCGTTGTAGCGTATATCGGTGTATTTATGTTTTAAATTGAATTTTTTTAAATGAAATATTCGATTTATCGAAATGGTATAATATTTTATTGTGAAATATAACATTTCGGTGTTGTCATGTGAAAAAATTCAAAATGTATTTATGCGTTATGGTAAAATTGCATTAATGAATCGCAGCCTTATACTTATCGTGTTTGTGTAATGAATTCAAATGAATCCTTACAAAAGAATCCAGATTAATGGATCCGTGATTGTGTTGTTACTTGTTGATGAATGTGTATTGGTGTGTGATACATTTCGCTGAAGCAGCGACTTAAATTTATGCTTTATATGTATTTAATCTATGTGTAAATTATATACTTGTAAAAAAGTTATCATATTAATAATAAGAATAATAAAAAGCAAGTAATATATTTAATCATTTTTTTTTATTGTATTCATTTATAAAAAAAAAGTGATTACCACTGCTTAAATGTATAATGTGTTCAGCAAATACACGTATACATACATTTACATACATATTTATATTTCTATATTTTTGTAAAAAAAAATTAATATTCACTGTTAATTATAATTCTATCGAAATATACGTGTTTTTATTATTGACGTGTATAGCTTTATAATATAATTAACAAATCTAAAAAAATATTTTTAAATTAAAAATTTTATTTAAATTTTAAAATAAAAATATTTTATAATCACTCGTTGATAAATTAACACATTTATTATTTTCTATTTTTCACTTAATTCTCACCATTTTATAGTAATATATTATTTCATTTCGAATATACACTTTTGTACAAAGTTGATACGCCCTGCTTGAATTTATTTTTAAACTAAATTTTTTTTATATATAAAATTCCTATTCATTAACATTGCATTTGTATTCCTGAAGCAAATATCACTTCTAATTATAATAAAAGCATTTATATAAATACAGAATATGTTTTAAAGTAAAAATATTGAAGAACCAATAAAAGTATATTTATTATTTATTTTATAGCATTAAATCGTTTTAAAAGACTAATCTTAAAATAATATAATGACCAGTAATTATATCAAGTGATGTTTAATCAATCTTATTTTTAATTATAGTAATAAGATATACAAATGCTTCATTTTTTAATTTATAGATTATTGTGAAAATGGTTTAAAACCACTGCTTAGAATTATATTATAATCACAAAAAATATATACATAAATAAACACATTTTCAATTATTATCTAATTATATATAAAATTATGATTTACATAATTTTTATTTTTCTATTATCTTTCTAAATTTTATATTTGAATTTTATATTTATGTTAAATCATGTTTTTATTGTTGAGAATATTATGGATCAACTCAATAAAGTGTCATTTTATAAATTCTGCAACAATATTCCTCCAAAACGTCTAAAAAGTCAATTCCAAAATAAATCTTTAAATAATATTTCTGATTGACATAAAAAAATGTTCTTATTTTTATTTATGGTATTTACTAACAAATGTTATTCAATTTATATAATCAAATTTAATATTTCAGGATAGAGAGTGATTGTGCAAAAGAAAGAAGGAAATGGTCTGTCGACCATTGCTAGAATGCACACCGCGATCCCCAGCTGGATATTGCTCGTGCATATCATTATCACAACGGCTTTGCCACCAGTTATAAAAATAGGTAAATGTCAACTAATTTTCAAAACCAGTTATTGAATTAAATCAATAACCAGTACAATAAGCGATTAGACTCATACCCAAAAGTCCTGGGTTCGAATTTCATATGGACCCTAGTGTTTTTCAATTTCTATAGTACCTAGAAGATCTGTATTAGTAATTATTATATAATTATAATTTCGATCGGTCTTTACAAATCATGTATTCCTAGATTTTCCTCATCTCATAGATGCATATCGTGTTAAATAATTAAAATAAAATCAATACATGTCTTAAAACATATATTGCTTGTAAGCTGTAATAACAGTTACTGGTTTACAGACATTGATTTCAGTCTGGTGTCTCACTACTTACTTAGTAGTTGTTGATCGTGTTTACCCCATTGTAACGCATTCGGCTTAGGCCTGTCATATTACAACGGAAGACTTACAATAAATATATTAAACATTGATTATATTTTCAGGCGCAATATTCTCCGAAAATATGAAAGGTTGCACTGCCGAATTAGCTTTTAAATATGCAGTTTATAGAATAAACAAAGACCGTGCACTCCTACCGCAGAGCACACTCGTCTATGATATTCAATATGTGCCTAAAAAAGACTCGTTCAGAGTCACTAAAAAAGGTAACTATTTTAAATTTATTAATTAATGTAATGGTTTAGATAAATAAATAAATTTATTTATTTCAGCATGTAATCAGATAGAATCTGGAGTATTAGCTTTGTTTGGACCACAAGAACAACCGTTGGGTAGTGCCGTTCAAGGATTATGTGAAGCGATGGACGTGCCTCACATGGAGGCCTCTCCGGATCATTTAGAACCTCGAGAGTTTTCTATAAATTTATTTCCAAGTCAAGCGCTGCTCGATAGAGCGTTCGGTGATTTTATGACGTATTTAAATTGGACGAGGGTTGCCATCTTATATGAAGACTCTGGTAATCATTTGATTGATGAACTACTAAATACGATCATAAATACTCATATTATGCATTGTTTTATTCAGATGCATTTAGATTTCAAGCATTGAGTCGTTTAGGAACAGAGCTTTACATACGACGTTGCGATGGTCCTGCTTCATACCGGCCGATTTTGAGCGAGTTGAAAGCAAAGAAGATAACAAACATCATAATAGACACCAACACGGAACATATACAGAAACTTTTTAGAGCAGTATGTGTTATTATATTATATATAATATAACAACAATGATTAAGTACAATTTAATAACTCAAATATTAATAAATTTTAGATCCTTCAACTACAAATGAATAGTCATCGTTATCATTACTTATTTGCATCCTTTGTAAGTACTTAATTATTAAATATCTAACAAAGAGTAGTGATTGAATATAGTTAAAATTAATAACTCTTTATTCTATCTTTTATGATGTAGGATATGGAGTTATTTGATTTAGAAGACTTTTACTTTAACCGAGTAAACATGAGCGGTTGGAGACTGGTCGATTTGGATAGCGATCGCGTTAGAGAAGTTTTACAGCAGATGGAAACGTTTCACCCGATTGGATCTAGTATACTGTCTAAAACTGGAAACATTGAGGTTATTATTATTTGCTATATACAATATATATATATATATATTTATATATAAAAACTTAATGATAACGAATCCATAAAAGTAGTATGCACTATCGGAAATTTAATGCTTATGGAAAATATAATTGGATTTTAAGAGTTTTAATCTCATTTTGATTATTTATGGATACTCAAATGGCTTTGAATATTATAAAACCAGATATTATGTTATTAGACGTAGATCCATTTTCAAAATGTATTAAAAAAATAAATATAGCTTACTTTAAAACACAAATCTGGATGTTTATTAAAATAATACTCATTTCTCTTTTTTATATTAAGACTAATGACTCAAATAACTATATATTATAGACAACACCAGCATTAGTATACGATGCAGTACATGTACTAGCATTGGGTCTAGCTGCTTTACAATCTCCACTTAGACCGTCGAATCTATCATGTGAAACTTCTTCCGCTTGGGATGACGGACTTACATTATACAACTACATCAGCTCTGTACGTAAACTTTCCTTTATAAACATAATCATAGATTCACTATAACTTTTATATGTTAAAGGTGAGTGCTCATGGTATAACCGGGCCAATTGAATTCACGGAAGGAAGACGCACTGGTCTGCGATTGCGATTGATGAGATTGCAAGGATCTTCTCTAGAACCAGCCGGCACGTGGACTCCTAGGGGAGGTTTAGAACTGTCTAATCCGGAGGCTTTTAAGCCGGAAACGGGACCGAATGTGACATTAGTCGTGGTCACTAGAGAGGTATATAAAACAGAGCAATGATTCATGAATCAAATATTTTATTAACGCTTTATATACTTTACAGGAAAAGCCTTACGTGATGGTCAAAGAAGGATGGAACCTTCAGGGTAATGATAGGTTCGAAGGATTTTGCATTGATTTGCTGAGGCGGATAGCTACCAGAGTCGGCTTCAGTTATCAACTCAAATTAGTTCCTGATAATATGTACGGAGTGCTTGATACTGATACAAACGAGTGGAATGGCATCGTTCGAGAATTAGTCGATGGCGTATGACTATTAACTTTTAATACATACATAATGTTAATTAAAATGTAGTTTATATACAACAGATTCATTATTCTTAACAGAAAGCAGATTTAGCTGTTGCATCGATGACTATCAATTATGCTAGAGAAACGGTGATAGATTTCACAAAGCCGTTCATGAATCTAGGAATTGGGATTCTGTTCAAAGTGAGAGTTTACTATTATAAATTATATATGATTATTATATTAAAAACTATATAATTGTTATATTTAAGGTGCCAACTTCTCAACCAACGAGATTATTCAGCTTTTTAAACCCGTTAGCGATAGAGATATGGTTTTACGTTCTAGCCGCCTATGTTTTAGTATCATTCACGTTATTCGTTATGGCAAGATTTTCGCCATATGAATGGTATGTTTAACTAAGAAAATAATCTTCCAATAAAATATATTTTAGGTGAAATATGTTTAAAATATAATTGCAAAATTTAATATCTATTAAAGGTCAAATCCTCATCCATGTGCCAGAGAGTCTAGACTAGTTACCAATCAATTTTCAGTGTCAAATTCATTCTGGTTTATCACTGGAACGTTCTTACGACAAGGATCTGGATTGAATCCAAAGGTGAGACATACATTTAATATATAATTATATAGCAATATTAACAATATCAATTTTATAGGCAACGTCAACCAGAATAGTAGGAGGAATTTGGTGGTTCTTTACTCTGATAATAATATCTTCATATACTGCAAATTTGGCTGCATTTCTTACTGTTGAAAGAACTGTTGCTCCGATTGAGACGGTAGCAGATCTTGCCGGACAATCGGTCATACAGTACGGAACGCTCAACGGTGGCAGTACGATGAGCTTTTTTAGAGTAAGTTGTTATGCAATAAGTTATAATATAGCAAAAGCCTATTTACATCACTTGGATAGATAAGGAAAAAAGATACGTGTTAAAATATAAGTTTTAAAAGACTTATTTAGAACATAAGGTAATAATAAATATAAAGTACATAGACTGATATATGAAAAAGGACACGATTGAACTAATTTTTCATAGTGCATAAAAATGAGAATCTATGCTAATGAATTTTGAAAAAAAAACTATATCTATAATATAAATTTATAAACTACACAGGATTCAAAAATTGATATCTATCAACGCATGTGGAAGTATATGGATTCGAGAAAACCGTCTGTATTCGTCTCCACTTATGAAGATGGCGTCAAAAAAGTTTTAGGTGGAGGATATGCATTTCTAATGGAATCGACTATGTTAGATCATAGAGTGCAGAGAGATTGTAATTTGACTCAAGTAGGAGGCTTATTGGATTCAAAGGTGTGTTTATTAATATATTATTCTTAATACTAATAGTTTTTTATAAGTCGTATAATTTTATTTATTTTTCTCAGGGATATGGTATTGCAACAG
Source organism: Plectrocnemia conspersa (assembly GCF_051122295.1). Classification (NCBI taxonomy): domain Eukaryota; kingdom Metazoa; phylum Arthropoda; class Insecta; order Trichoptera; family Polycentropodidae; genus Plectrocnemia; species Plectrocnemia conspersa. The sequence goes on along the minus strand of NW_028277166.1, from coordinate 18,670,147 downwards.
CCAAAAGTAGTCCATGGAGGGATAAGATATCTCTAGCCATTTTACATTTACAAGAAAAGGGCGTAGTTCAAATTTTATACGACAAGTGGTGGAAAAATACAGGCGATGTTTGCAACAGAGAAGATAAATCCAAAGACTCGAAAGCGAACGCTCTCGGCGTACAAAATATTGGTATGTGTCGAAAAGTATGATGAATATAATGACAATATAATTTCAATTATGGTGGCAACATAAAGACAAAGGTTATATTTGTATAAATAGAATGATATTTATATTACTATATAAATAATTAAATGCCACTATCGAATAATGGAGAAAAAATTAATAGTATTTTATTATATATTTTTATTGAATCTTGTATTATGTTTATAGGTGGCGTTTTTGTGGTACTCCTGTGTGGTCTCGCTCTAGCCATATTAGTAGCAATATTAGAATTCTGCTGGAACTCTAAGAAGAATGCTGCACAAGGACGGCAATCTTTATGTAGTGAAATGGGACAGGTTAGCTTATACATAATTTTTTATTACATGTAGTTATTTTCTGTGATTGTAATATGCATTTTTGTTTTACTTTATAGGAATTGAGATTTGCAATTCGCTGTGGCGGTGGGGCTCGTCAGCGACCAGCTTTGAGACGTCATTGTGCAAGATGCGCTGCGCCGGCAACTTATGTCCCATCTGCTCATTATAATGGAGTATGTATATAATCATTGTTTAATATTTATGATAAAGTTGGTTCACATTAATAAGCATCGGAAAAATACTTTAAAACTACCTTTGATTTTAGAAAGCTAGTGAATTTGTACGTGAACCATTCATTTTGGACTTTGCTTATTAGATTACATTGACCTTAGATAAGAAATTAGGATTTGAAAACTATTCACATAGTTGTTGTGAAGAAAACATTATGATAATTTTAAAAGATACCAATGACATAATTTAGTTTGGTTTAATGACTAATACCCGAAAGACCTTTGTTCGAATCCCCTATACACCTTTATGTTATTAAATTTCTATCATATCACAAATTATGTTTTCTGAGATTTTCCTAATCTCATGCATGAATATTGTAATAATTAATTCAAATAGAATATAAATACATATTAGGTATAAAAAATCACTAATAATGAGCTACTTCAGATAATTAACATAAAAAAATGAGAAAACGAATATAAAATATCCTAGCCGTTTTTATTGTGCATACTTCAAAAATATGTTTTTTAACAGTACAGGGACTGTTAAATTCTAATTATTATTGTTAACTGTTTACCAATATTTGAGATAACATAACTCGATGTATATGTAAATATAATCACACACTTATGACTACTGTATTAATATTTTTTCCAATTAGTTCTTGTTTTTACACACATAAATTAAAATTTTCTACAAAATTCAGTGTTTGTAAAAACTTTTTTAACGGCGTTTTTATTGATTATAATATATTTTTATACATAATAAACTCAGTTGAAGTTTATTATTTAACTCTATATTTTTTTAATTTTCTATTGAAATCACTATAAAAAATGTTTTTTTATGGCTATTATATAATTTTTTTTGCTAGCATATGCATTTTGTATACTCATTTTTATAATTTTTTCCATTTAATAAAATCGTTCTTGTGGCAAAAATAATCCCAAAAAAATGATATGACCAGAAATTCAAAACAACAAAGAAAATCTAAAAAAGAGTCTCTACTCTACCGCGAAAATGTTTTTCAAAAATATGCCATTTCAGCTAGATCATATCGGAATACATTTTCATCGATAGATATATATTTTTACCTAATATCTAAAAATAAGCCCTTATCGGGATACACTAATACATCTACATCTGAAATTAGTATGTAAATCTTTCATGTACAAATCTATTTGTATGGTCTTATCACACCAGGACCAAAGGGCTTTGCATTGAAACCATATGTGATTCATAGAGAGAACTATTGATATGACCAAATATTTGGTATATATCATTCTATTATTTTTCAGGAATTGAATTACGGAACCGGCGAATGTGCCCTGCCGTTGAAGGAGCTCCGGTGCTCCTAGCGGCGCGCTCAGTCACCATGTCTCTCCTCTCCGTCGGGCTGCCACGGCCACCGTGCACCCCTCTCCTACTTCGTTGCGGAGCGACCACCTCCAGCCCGACTGGCCGCGTGATCTTACATTTACGGGACCACTGCACGCGCAACAAACCTAAACTGAATCACTACGCATAGTGAAATTTCAAACCCATAACAATCACTGTGTGAATATTGAAACCGTATATTGTATTAAAGTTTCACTGTTTGATGTTAACGTGTTAAGTGTGTAAATATATTAGCGAGTATGCAAATTATATGTGATAGAAAAAAATTCGATGTGAAAGATTCGACTTATTGTTTCTCTTTGTATACTATCAAGATTTTAACTCGTATATAGATAAGGGTGTAAAGATTGTCATAATAGCTAAATTCACATCATACTCATGTTTTGATTTAATATTATAAAATCATTTCTGCATAGTGTTATTAACATTTTTAACAGAGGCGGCCCGGAAACGGTTCAAAGTGTGCTGATGCGCCAATCCATGTGTTTTTTATCTTTCAAAAATAATAGTTAAAATTATTAAGGGAGGTATTTGTAAAATACACTAATGTGTTCATAATTTTATTTGTTAAATTGTTTTACAAAAGGTTCGTTTTAGATCTTTTTGAAAATCTAATAAAGGAATTAGAGTACATTTCAGTAAAAGCAAAAATATTTTTGTTCTTCAAAACAGTGGCTTAGATATAATAACAAGTTAAAATTAATAGTTCATCTAGTATAGCCCCCCCCCCCGCTCCCTAGTTGGTTGGTTTTTTAACTTATTTTAGAGCTCCCATCCAAATCTCAATCCACACTATATAACAACATTTGTTATATAACTTGTAAAAATTACATGGAATGTAGAGCTCTAATTTAGTAACAAGAAATAAATATAAGACAAGATTATTTTGTTAGTGCAGCTTTCTGAGATTTACTAAAATTTTCTTCGAAAGACATTTTTAGTTGCCAAGATTCAAATTATAATAACTAACATTTTTTTGCTTTACTGCCAAGATTCAATCTTAATGATAACTAGTTTATGTATATATACATATATATTACAAGTTTCTAAGCCATCTTAAAACATGTAAACAAGAAATTTGTCTCTGATTCTACGAACAGTAAGAAAACATTGGAAAGCATTTTATTTATTATTAGATAATGAACTTTATTTACTCTGTCTATATAGACGATCCTCGACTTTTGTACCTAATTAGTTCCTGAAATGTGTATGAGTGTATAATAGTACAGCAACGTAAAAAACATTCTATCTGTTGTTTTTTTAAGTACACTATGTATCTGGTGTTTTCCTTATACATTTATCATGAGGTAGTTAGATAGATTTACTCTTTTATGAAGCTTTTTTCTTGATAAAAAGCTTCACATGATGTGACTATTTCTATTGTCCTTTGTATTTGAGATACATGCTCTCCATTATTACAACATAATACACAAAATCATTTATCATTTGTGGACATATTTTTTCTCAGTAACCTTTTATCACATTATTTAATATCACTTATAAATAGCAACTTTTGCGAGAACAGCCTAAAAATGTTACTTTTTCACTGAAAATAATTTATTTTTAATATGACTAATGTTTTAATATCCAAAGTGAACTATTATCATATTCAAAACTGCCATATGTAATGGATATTGAGAATATTTACTGTATCTTTCCAAAGATTCTGGGATTCAGAACTGAAAATTAACTTAATTTACAGTTCTTAGCCAAAAATTTGTAAATGTTTTAAGCAAGTCATTTATTTTTCAACGTAGTACAGTATACACAACTGTATTACTTTGTGCACTATAAAATTACTAAATAAATAGATTTCTTGCTGCATAGTCAAAGAACGTAATATTTTATTATATATTTTTTTTTGAAAACCAAACAATTTAGGATGAGAGCTTAGTAAACTTTATTTATATACCCAAGCTTTCTATGCCACTGTCATAAAAATTCTTACAACATATAATAAAGTTCAATATTTTATTATTTGTTTAAATATGTATATATATTACAATTACAAATTGTAATTAAAACTAAAATATAATAATTTAAGAATAAAAAAAGGCTACATCGCACATATTTTGCACCGAAACCTTTGGTTCTCCGAGCCGACTCTGATCTTTCCCACTATACTTCTACTTTTATAATTCTTATTAAATCTAATTCTCTACAATGCGACTAGTATATAGTCATTTTATAAATGTATCTATGTGAGCATATAAATATTTTATATTGTTACTGTTGTTTATTTAAAAAGCCTGTCCAGGATTTAATCCGGCGATTCGAGGCATTGGCGGATCTAATCCGTTTGTTACTTTACAAAGGGATGTTACTTTTATTATTGTTATTTATATAAAAAATTGTTTTGTGTGTGAAACACCATAATGGAATATTTTATATATATATATTAATATTATATAAAAAAAATCAACGAATAATTTGATTCTTCAATATTTCCTAAACAGAGCCTAAATTGTAATTCTTTTAACGATATGTGGTCCATTTAGTTATAAACTATTATATTATTATTGTGTAATTGTAAGGACCGATTTTGTCCATCACTATTGAAATGAACATTAAATTGGTGTTTTAATTAAATATATAAAAAACATGTATGAAAAAAATATAAGTGTTTTATGTATATGTATACATTCCGTATAGTAAATGTTGTACAGACGTATGGTTATAGAATATTATAATATAAACTTTTAAAGTTTTGTATTAATTGGGGTGAATTTAATTTTATATACGTAATAAGGACTCTTTGTACATACAGGATGATGCACTTAAAAGTAGAACGTATTTAAACCTTTTTTTCCGTATCAATATAAATTTTATTCAATCGCTTATATATACATATATGGTTAGCACTAAAAACACAATATATCATTAATTAAATGCATTCATACTACTTTTAAATGCAGCAACCTGTATATAAACGGCAGATGAGGGAATATTATATTCTCGTTTATTTATTGAAAGTGCAATATATTTATAGTTGAAATTTGTGGAAAATTGATCATTGTTGTTTAATGGTATCAAATGCCAGTCATAGTACATATTGTTTATTTGTTATAAACTGTTGATTTTGGCTGATAACGAAAACATGCGTGAAAGTTTATATTATTGAAGTCGAATATATTATTATCAAATATGTTTTGAAAACTTGTGATACGTTGTCATTTTTAATATAAAATATATAATTTTAATATAATATAATTATATTTTCGCATTTTTTCTTGTTATTGCCAAATATTAATTATTGTTTTAATTCTTTATAAAATTTTCAGACCATAGAATGGATATTTATATATTAAAGTTTGCTTTAAAAAATGTGACTGCCATATACTGAAAAGCTTTATTATACACCAGCGTTTCCCGATCTTCTTATATTAAAACATGTTTGTTTTAAGTGTTTCTGTGCTCCAGGACAAGTTTGTACACGGTTGAGTAAAATTTATCATGATATATACAAATATATAGATAATTCGTCATACTATTTAGAAGATTTTAAGCCAAATTTAGACATGAGTAAATCTTGTGTCGTAAGTTTAATTTTTTCCTAATAGGAGTGTACTTTATACCACCACTCGATGCATTTCTAAAAAGGTCCAATCTACGAAAGGCTATTTTAAGAATTCAAAACTTCTAAGATATAATGACATACAACAGAAACGAATCAAAATTGAATAAAAAACCCTTTAGTTGCCGAACCTTTTAGGATCACGATCTAAATATTAATGTAATTTATGATAAAAAATATGTTTGGAAAAAATATTATTTTGTTTTAAAGAAACACTACAGTTCATTAAAAATATTTCTAGTTCTTTCTTCGATCGGATCCGAAAATTTTTGTCATAGTAGCAAAATTCGATATATCCGATTTTGGCAACCAAACAGTTAAGAAGTCAAAATTTTATATTAGGAAAATATAGACAAACGCTTCTTTTTTATTATTCTTCCTAAGTAATAGTTGCCCCAGTAATTAATCAATTAAGCAACAAAACGATTGATATATTTGTATTTTTTGGGACGATCCTTCTCTTTTTTTTTGAGAAACGTTGGTTAATAATACATCTTATTCTATTATGCCTAATTTTGTATTCTTTCACATACATGTATTATACATTATTACTTATTTTTTAATGCAGATTGGAACTTCTGAATGATGTCTTCCGATAAGTTATTATAGTCTTCCACCATTTATTTACGTGCCAAACATTTTATCCTAACAAAGTCTAAGGTTGCCAAATAATTACAATATTTGAACTTTTAAACATTTTTTGATTTAAATGATTTCTCGATAAAAATATTAATATTTATAGTATTTCGTTTACAATCACACAAAACTGTTCATGAATTTTTTAAATGAGTAATAATATGTGCCAAATATGATTTATTTTATTGCAATCATTATAAATTGCTTATCTAAAAGCATTTAATAAATTAGGGGTATCCAAAGTAAATTTAAAAACAATTTTCTATACGAGCTGCGCTGTGAGAATTTTTTCTATATTTTTCTAAAAATATATTTTATTCTCTTTGAGAATTTTTGTTTTTAAATATTAATGTAATTTTTAAATTTGTAAAGCAACAGATTTTTTAAATGATTAGATATTTTTAGTAGCCTATTTTAATTATGTTTATGGATACCTCAGATGCTTTTATCATTGGAAAAAACAAGACGAAAAGATTTGAAGTTATTATTATTGTGACTATGTTAGAGAACTTTCATTAACATGATAATTAATGTACAGGTGATTCACTAACAAATTCACATTTAAAAAATCAATAAATAAGCAAGTATCTATTCTAAATGAATTTTATTGACTTGTATATTTGTAAAACATCGGAAAACTTGTCTTTTTTTTAATTAATAATTCAGATTGTACAACTTCAACACATTATTTAAACAAAATGTGTTTAATTTTTAACCCTTTAATTGCTGAAATCTAATTTATTGTATTTTGTTATTTGAGCGAGAGTTGCCATATCCAACTTCATCATTTAAGAAAGAATCAAATACGTTTTTAATGGGATATGGCTATGGTTAATTTATTATGATTATAGTAAATATATACTATTATGCTTTGTTTTTAATCTGCATATTAAATGGGAAAAATATGTACAACTTCAATAAAATTTTAATAATGTTTTAGCAATATACATGTCAAAAAGACTGGCGTGGCAACTGATTTATTTAAGAACTGAATAAACCATTATGATGTATATAGTATTTTTTACAATTTAAAATTAATTTTCCGAATGTTAAGCAAATATGTCCCTTTGTACTTATTGATTGTTTAAATGTGGTCTTCTCGGTGTATCAATACAACTAAACGAATCTATACTTTGTATACACTTCTCATCCTAGGTAAGTGGACTGATGTAGATAAGTTATTTATTGAAATAAAATGTTTTAACAATAATAGAAAGTGTTTTTTTATGTTTGTTTATTATGATAAATATATAATTACATTACAAGCTATGCACATGTATTTTGTTCTTAGTATGATTCTATTTTCGACAGGATAGAGTTGAGGATAGCTGGTTTATACCAATTTTGCTTGGGAGGAATCGGAGTTGGCATCGGTGTGGGCGGAGTCGGCTGAGGATTGCGTGGCAGAGCATCGTCGCATTGGTAGTTTGGATATGACAATGGCAAATAGACATAAGATACTGGACTTTGACAGTACTGTCCGGTAGAATAGTCATATTTATAGCCGACAGTCGGACACGAAGACTCTCCATACGAATAGTAGCTATCGGCGTAAGCAGTAGGATACGACGGTGAGTTTGGTGCAACAGAATTCGATGGAGAACCTGATCCGCATGATGGAGCGTTTGGTGTTGATTGATAGGATGGATCCGATTGATGCGAGACCGATGGATTTGAGCTACAGTACTTCAGTTGCCCCTGCTGTCCGGAACTGCCCGCCGCCGATGGATTTGAGGAGCATGTTGCAGGCTGCTGTTGCCCCTGCTGTGCAGGATATCCAGGTGCCGACTGGTAGGAGGCGTATATCGCGTGTTCCGGCTGCGCCTGTGGTGCAGAATGAGCCGGAGCCGATGGATTGGGAGGAGTGGCATGTTGTGTATACGGAGCCCATGGATTGGGAGGAATGGGAGGTGGAGGATTTGCCGCTGAGTCACCAGATCCCGAATGTGGAGACTGCGCCCATGGATTTGAAGATAAAGGCGGAGCCGATCCCGTCGGATTTGCCGGATAGGATTGCCAGGAGTGATATGCAGGAGCAACACGATCATATAGTAGGGATGGACCTCCGGAGGATGTTGAATAATAGGCGGATTGCGGTGAAGCGCCAGAGGACGGACCCCCAGACAGATTGTCATGAGTTCCAGGTGAAGCGCCGGAGGTTGAATAATGATTGGGATCAACAGATGCAGAATATGGAGCCAGCGCCCATGGATTTGAAGATGGTGAAGGTGGAGCAGCATGGCCAGAAAAAGAGGCTGGATCTCCGGACGATGTTGGATAATCGGGAGATTGAGAAGAAACGCCAGAAGACGGATACTGATTGGAGAGCAACATGGATGGCAGCACAGTCTTTAGAAGCTCGTCGACTTGCACAATAGCAGCCTTGGATTCGTTCTATAAATATACATATATATAAATTTATAAAACACACAAATTATATATATATATTTATAAAAATAACAACTTATAATAATACACACCAGCAAGTAAACGACCAGTAAAGCCAAGAAAGCGAGGTGGACCTTCATTTTGAAGCTTGTTGTGGAACACCAAGGCGAATTATGAATCGAATATAAAAAACGCAGTTCTTTTATACCGAAATAATGCGTGTCTTGTAGATTTTTCGTGCTCGCATTATCACAATTGCGCACATTCACACTTTTTGATTTGTCACATATTTGTATAAAACGTGTACTGTCAAAATAGCACGAAACACGTTGTGATTAAAACGTGTCTATCAAATGATTGTGCTATGTGAATCATTTAGTGAAAGCGTATTTAACGCGTACTGTGAAAATCCTGGCAAAATTTAGAATGACAATATGTTGGAATGCTTGAAAAAATCCCACCGAATCTAATAATATTCAACTTCGAAACAAGAATCATCCTGCAATCGTATAACCTCGAAGAACTGAAAATCGTTAGTTAATTTAGTTATACAATATATCAAATATGAACTACTACTATATATTTATTATACATATTTTAATTTGTTTACTAGATTAAGGCTCAAAATCAGACACACAAGTTGCTACATTCCCAAAAGAAATCGTGAGTAACCATATTTTAATTAAAATTGTTAATTTAAGTAATATATTATTAGTATGTGTTGTAAATATAAACAAACAACATAATCTCTCTTAAATATTTGTTTGTAATTAACATATTATGAATCAATCCGATAGCATTGTATTCAAGTTTTGAGATCATTTAAATTTTAGATTTTGATTCTGATCCTTTCCCTGAATTACCATTAATCGAAGAAAATAGTACATGTTTATTTATCTTTTGAACGAGCAAAGCTGATAAGCATATAAGGAATCATTTTTAAATAATTGAGAAAGGCTTTCTAAACTGCAAGAGATAAATATACGTAAATAACTTAAATTTCGTAATTATGTCAGTAAGTTAAGTTATGCACCGATACTTCGCTATTATTATTATTAATATTTTATTCATTCTTTTACTCATGTTAAAAACTTTTTGGAGATGACAATTTTGTGGTCAGTTCTTTTTACAATTTTTTAAGCTATATACTCACAATCTGCGCAGAAAAATATCTTCAACACATTCAATTTCATAAATTTCTTAAATTCGAGGTTCATTTGGCCGCGCAGTGCGAAAATGTTTGATATTGTCTAATAATTATCAACGATCGATTACTGCGCAATCGGATTGTTTAGGATACATATGAAAAACTAACGCTGTGCCACAGAAATATCGTCAATATTGCCAGATTGTCAAAAAGTTTCAACGTTACAAATGAAAACAATGGTTATCTGCAAAGCAATATTCCTTAAAGTTTTTGACTCAGATTGAGTAAGTTTTGGTTCCATCATCCAAACAAAAATTGGATGGTGGAACCAAAACATTTTGAATAAGATTTAAAAACTCATCAAATCATGTCTTCAATCTGCAGTCTGTTTTATACTTTTGTTTTTTTATATGTAGTTAGAGTTGAGAACCCACTTGCTCACGTTGTTGTAAAGATACTTTCAGTACTTTTTTACTGAAAGAAACTTTATTAGTTGGCTATTATGTTGCTACATAATTTATTTCAACAATTGTTAAATCTGTAGCGAACACTGAATTTATTTAATATGGTTATTAATATCGATAAAATCGTCATGTATCATTTTCTTAAAAAAAAAACAGAAAAAAGACTGGGAATACGGTGATGCCTTGACTTACAAATTGAATTCGTTCCGTAAAGGAGCTCGTAACCCAAATTATTCATATGTCAACTCAATGATCCCCAATGGGGATCATTGAGTTGAATCCCCATTGAAATGAAAAATTAATCAGCAAAAAGAAGCCATAATATAGCAACAAATATTTTTAAATTTGATAAGCAAATTTTTTTATAGCTACCAACATTAAAAATTAATTTGATTGATAATTTTCACTGCTTACCTTTATTAAGTCCCACCTTACTAATTCGCTGTTCTGGAATGGCTAGACCAGGCGTCATCAACTTGTTTTGCTGCGGATCAAAATCGACCAAAATGTGACTATTAAGAAGACGTCAGTGAATTTTCATTTTATAACAGTATTTAAGTTAATAATACGATAAATGTTATTAAGAAAATAATTACAATATGCTTTTAAACTATAAACATATTTTTTTATTATTTATAACAAAGGCTTATCAACTTTATTTATAAATGTTCTTTTCGTTATCATTGGCTACCCTGATTCTAAATTTGTGAAATCAATTAAATCAAGTCTTGCTTATACTTAAGATAAATTTTCAGTAGTTTAGTTGCTCCTGTTCTTACTTAAAATAAAATTGATGTGTGAAAATTTTGCTCACATTTATTAGTCAAATCGAATGCGGACAACGCAAAGATGTAATCTTTGAAGGAAGATAAGTAATAAGTTATTATATAAATCAAAATAACTAACGATTTTCACAGAAAATTATTGTATTGAGATTCAAACGAATCTTATCAGATTATTTGGGATTTTTTCAAGCGATCCAACATTCGGCATCTGTTGATCCCAATCAGTATTCGTCGTCTGGCGCTACACCTGGAACTCGAACGAATCTACAGCTGCTATTGTGCAAGTCGACGAGCTTCTAAAGACTGTGCTGCCATCCATGTTGCTCTCCAATCAGTATCCGTCTTCTGGCGTTTCTTCTCAATCTCCCTATTATCCAACATCGTCCGGAGATCCAGCCTCTTTTCCTGGCCGTGCTGCTCCTCCTTTACCGTCTTCAAATCCATGGGCGCTGGCTCCATTTTCGGCATCTGTTGATCCCAATCAGTATTCATCCTCCGGCGCTTCACTTGGAACTCTTGATAATCTGTCTGGGGGTCAGTCCTCTGGCACTTCGCCGCAATCCGCCTATTATTCAACATCGTCCGGAGGTCCATCCCTACTATATGATCGTGTTGCTCCTGCATATCACTCCTGGCAATCCTATCCATCAAATCTGACGGGATCGGCTTCGCCTTTATCTTAAAATCCATGGGCGCAGTCTCCACATTCGGGATCTGGTGACTCAGCGGCAAATCCTCCACCTCCCATTCCTCCCAATCCATGGGCTCCGTATACACAACATTCCACTCCTCCCAATCCATCGGCTCCGGCTCATTCTGCACCACAGGCGCAGCCGGAACACGCGATATACGCCTCCTACCAGTCGGCACCTGAATATCCTGCACAGCAGAGGCAACAGCAGCCTGCAACATGCTCTTCAAATCCATCGGTATCGGGCAGTTCCGGACAGCAGGGGCAACCGCAGTACTGTAGCTCAAATCCATCGGTCTCACATCAATCGGATCCCGTCAAGCAATCAACACCAAACGCTCCATCATGCGGATCAGGATCTCCATCGAATTCTGTTGCACCAAACTCACCGACGCTGCTTACGCCAATGGATACTATTCGTATGGAGAGTCTTCATGTCCGACTGTCGCCTATAACTATGACTATACTACCGGACAATCAGGTACCTAACCAACACGAGTACTTCAACTTAAGTTTCAGTACCATGTCAGTGCTATAACGAGCAAAAACATTCGCGCAATCCAATTGGTATTGGGACCCTATGAGTCAATACCATTGGGTGGGAAACTGAATTTTTACATCCAGACAGCGGTTCACAACCCCCGTAGTACTATTTATTTTTAAGAATTTACTTAGTATATCCTCCGAGTATCTATGATCGCGCTCTCGTTAGCTTGCATTACCGCCCGTGCGTCTCAAAGGACTTAGGTAACTTCGCGAGGGATGTCAACACTATCTGCTGCTGCTTACTCCCGAAAGAGTCTCTCCTCCTCGTTAGGAGCTCATATTGCTCTCCCACACTTGCGTGGCGGGTATCCAGCATTACTTGCGCCCCACTAAAGGGTTCTCTCGACAGTCAAACTTTTTCGAAGGATTCCAATTTGGGTTCTAAAAGTTTTCAAGAATCGCAATCGCATCCTCTTTTGTTGCCCGTTGGGGCCAAGAGTTCGCTTTAACCGACTCGCCTATCGAAGTCGCCATCAAGCTACTTAATATACTGACATTGCACATTACTCCGTTTAATGTCAGCTTCAAGAAGCTGGTCCGGTTCATATATTTATATTTTGTGTAATAAAATAATACTATATATTGTATTTTGAACATCGTTGACGCATTGGTCACTTGAAATTATCAAATGGGTCAGTTAGTGACTCGCGGGTTATAGATTGCCGACGCCTGGACTAAACAAATGCCTAAATCCACAGACTTTGATTTTCACTATAATGCCTCACTACTTACTAGGTAGTTGTTGATTATGTTTCCTAGTTGTAACGCTTTGGGTTAACGCCCGTCATGTTCAGGCCTGTCTAGAGGGGGGGGGGGAGAGGTGACAAATGCCCATTCTCTTTATGTGAGATGCGATGTCTGTCTGTATTTATTTTTTGGTTAAGTTTTATTTTCACTATTGAAGTCCAAATACATAATTTATTAAAATATAATTTAGTAGCGCTAATTTGCTGCTCTAAAATGTCTTTGAAACTCAATTTAACAGTTTTAATATATTTTTCATAATTTTTAATGCCTAATTAAAATATTTTGCATAAAATATGATTTCAGAAAATATGTCGCAACGGCGGCAAATTTTTATATTTATTTGTAGCATAGAAAGGGTAAACTAGTACTTATAATTATTTTTTCAAGAAATTATATTACGATATTTGTAGCATAGAAAGGATAAGCACTTAGTACGTATAATTATTTTTTCAAGAAATTATATTATGATCTTAAAAAATATATAAAATGCCATTTTTGTCATGATCAATCCCAAGGACCGCGTTCGCTCTCGGCGGCCCTGGTAATTTTGCAATTAATGAATAAAGTGCGATAAATAAAATATTCATTATTAAAAATAAAATATTACTTTCAATATTATTATACATATATACTTTTTATCTCTGTAATAAATATTCCAAATTAATTTAAAAAAATCACTAAGCAGATGTTTTAGAGACAAATTGAATTTCTAATAAAAATTATATTTCACATCGTTTAATATAACTCTATACATGCAATTACATATTTTTTAATATTTGTATCGGTATTGTTTTTTTTTATCATTTTGGGTAATTTTAAATAAAACGGCTTCACGGCGACCAGGTGAATGCTCTTTGTTGTGGGGTAATTTGGAACAACGTTGGCGGGCATTGAAAGTCGCTTTGACAGTTACTTAGAAAATGGAGGATTTTTGGGTTAAGCTTCAGAAAATGAAAGAATCGCTTAGTTTTATTGCTCCGCCCGACATTATGGACACCATTAAAACGATCGAAGATCATTGGCAACCGATCTGTGAATCAGCAAACAAATCACCCGTTAAACCTACCGATTATCGTGACGATTCGCCCGTAAAACTTAGACGAAGTGGGCGAAGGAAATCAACTGTAGATCGCGAAAATGTAGAGAACCAGTTGACTGAGGAATTGCCTCTATATCGTCCAAATTATACCGGCAAGAGACGTGGTAAATAAACTTTTAAACTTTCAAATACTTACACGTAGGCTTACCATAATTATGAAGCTCTAAACCGAGACAGCTAAAAAAGATCATCTCAGAAATTTTTGTTCATTTTGGGATGCTGAGGGAGCTAAAAATATCAAACCGGGGCGCGTGGCTAGCTTACACACATTTATATACGATGGTTTATTTGCCGGTATCGTAAATTATATATAAATTGAGGTATTTCACAGTTAAATAATAATCATATTGGATCCTTTTTTAAAATGAAGTAGTTGCCCACAATTGTCTTATATTAACCTGTTTGCTACCTGAAATTCAACCTTAAAATATATGATTAACTGTGAATTGGAATATATACACAGTGAAACCTCTTTTATAAATTAATCATTTTCTAAAAGCTGAACTAAAATAATTGTAACTAATTAAACAAAATCTAACTTTACATATTGTTTGGAAGATCTCTACCATAAAAATATCAGGTACATAAGTGTATGTTGTTCTTTGTCTTGTTTTTTCTTGCATTTTAATATAAATAATGTAAATTATATACATTTGTATGTATTAAATAACATTATAAAATAATATTTCCATATAACTTAGCAGCTCACTCCATTTCGCACACATTTTGTTGATCAAAGATCTATAATCATCCTCGTTATTACTCCTCTTCTAAAGGTATTCTAGTTATTCCATTGTGAGCTCGTTGCTGTTATTCCCCACTAAGTCCGTCACGTTGGTTTATTATACAAAATCCATTTCTCATCACTAGTAACAAATATGACTATTTTAACTATCTAAAAATGTTGTTTTTAACATTTTCTAATAAATATTTATATTTTCAGGATCTGTTGCTAGTGAAAAGTCACTGGCAAATAGTAAAAAGGATTATCAAGAGGAAGAAGCTAAATCTCTGTCGAAAAAACGAATCACGAGCACACCTTTGAGAGATTCGATTGCCGCTCGACGTTCTAACAACTCCAAATCGCCAGTCAAGACAGAAGATAAGCCAGCCATTTCTAAACCCAAAGATACAATACAATCTAAATCGCCCGTTAAAAAAGAAGACAAGCTAATGGCTGTTTCTGAGTCCAAAAAGGGAACAAGCAGATCAAGATCTAATTCAGTATCATATTGTAAATCTAAATCACCCACTAAAAAAGAAGACAAGTTAGTGGCTGTTTCTGAATCCAAAAAAGGAACAAGCAGATCAAGACGCAACTCGTTACCTTCTCGTAAATCTAAATCACCCACTAAAAAAGAAGACAATTTAGTGGCCATTGCTGAGCCTAAAAAGAAGACAATCAGATCTAAAGAAATAGTTATGTATCTTCGTGGATCCATATCGTCCGTTGAAAAAGAAGATATGTCAGCGGTTGTTACTGAGCGCAAAGGAAGAACAACCAGATCAAGAACTACTAATAAAAAGAAAGAAAATCCAACAGCGGTTGGCCCACCTAAAAAAACAGCGACTAGATCCACTTCAGCAACTTCTAATAAATTCAAATCGCCTATAGTAAACGATGAAAAACCTACAGAAGTTGCCATGACCAAAAAGACGACTGAATTACAATTGATCGAATCAGATTCATCCACTAAAAGTGAAGCAAAGCCAGCGTTTGTTGCCAAACTTAAAAAAGCAGGAAAAACTACACCGTCATTCATATCCAATAAAGTTGCCAGATTCCCTAAAAGCCAACTGGATGAAAGCTTATCTACTTTAATATTGAATAAGAACAACATTGAAAAGAAGAATAAAAAAGGTGAGAGTGTTTTACACTCAGCTTGCATTAAGAACAACATAGAAATAGTCGAAGGGTTGTTGGCTATGGGGGCAAATCCTAACACTAAAGATTTTGCCAATTGGACGCCATTACACGAAGTCATAAATAAGAAATTTATGGATATAGCTAAACTTTTACTAGAGCATGGCGCATCACCGAATATTCCCGGTCCGTTCAATGAGATCGTTCTACATGATGTTGTAAGAAATAATCAGATAGAAACATGCATATTGTTGATCGAGAGAGGTGCTGATATTCACGCTAGAAACAGTCAAGGTGTGACTCCCTTGGACTTGGCTAAAGGTGAGATTAGAGAAGTTTTGTTGAATACTAATCGGAAACACAATGTGAAAGATTTACTTCTAACATCTATAATTAATATTGAATTAAATTTTGAAATTCGTGTTTTACCCTCATTTTTAAAACCGGAAAACATGTCTAAATTGGAGAAACTTATGAAACACCATACCAATATAATCATTGAGAAAACTGTATCGAACGATACAACGTTTTTGATCGTTGAAAGTTACGATGAGAAGCTTTGCCCTACAGATATCAATACACTGAACGCCGTAGTCTTGGGTATTCCGATCTTTCGTTCAGAATGGCTTTCCGATTGTAATGAATCTCATCTTGCCATTTTAAAAGAGTTTGAGCTGTCTTTCATTGGTGGATATCGTGACTGTATAACTCTAGCTTATAGGAACCGATTGAACTTAATGCCTCCGTTGTTTAACGGTTGCCATTTTTATTTCAAGGGCTTAAAGAAAAATTATGAAATTAGTGCATCGTTGAAAGTTGGCCTTGATTTGTTGGTCAAGATCATAAACAACGGCGGAGGTAAAGTGCTCAGAAGAGAACCTGATGCGGAATTTATCCCGGAATCTGAACAGCTTCTCCCATATCATGTGAAAGAGGATAGCATGCTGAGCAAATGCTCGCACTTCATATTGTACGGAACAAAGCCAGAAATGTGTTACAATATGTTGCATATAAAATCCCTTCCTATCGGATGGTTGATTGAATGTATACAAAACTTTATGCTCATTGATACTGATCTTTTCTTTCATAATTAATATTTTTATTTCTAATAACCAACTACAATATACATACGGTAGTATATTACATTTAAATGTATACCTGGGTAGTTCTTACGTTCCAAGATCTTCACTTACCGATATAATCATTTGATATTTAACTTATGCCAGATTGATTTTAAATATTGACAAACCCACTAATTTATATGTATATGTTAAAGACTAATTCGCTAATTATTTATATTAAAAATTACTTACTAACTATAACTAATACATTAACATAGAATTTAACTTTTCCTATTAATCAACAAATTCATACTAATAAAGTAACCTATCTGTTAATATTTTAATCATTCAATCTGGTGTAATTTTATCAACAAATAATAAAATCTAGCGTAAATTTATTTGCTATCTGGGGAATATATGTAAGTTTTTCTTTCTTTATATTCTATCTTTGTTAAGTGACATTACTCAATTATTATTATTACTGTACTTTAAAATTATTATATAATTAAAGAATATGGTTTTGTGAATAATTATTTTCAGTTTATTATACATATTAGCAGTTTAATAAAATGTTTCTTGTGTTATATTACTTACATTTTATTTTTTTAATCTTTATGTGTTTATGTTTTGTATATTATTATTTAAGTTTTAAATAAACGTTTTGTTTATTATTATTGTTTTTATTTTTATCAATATCAACTTAATATCATCTTTACTTTTTGCTGTTCTAGTTTTACTTTTATTATTCATTTGTGTTTTTTTGGTTATTGTACGTAACATCTATAATTTATATATTTTGATAAAACAATAATATTTTTGATCGATATCACAATATTGAGAATATTCTCCTTATATTTTCTGGGGGTGCTACAGTATCGCAGCTCTTATGCACAAATACTATTGATTTTTACACTGGTTCACCGACCCCCTGCTTTAGATCAAAGCTAGGTAATGTAATTATTATTTTGACAATTCCACTAATAATTACTGCAATTGAAGGAAGTTACCTTACCATACTGTTTATTTGGCGAAAAAAAATGGATCACCAAATAAATTGATAAAAAAAATAATCTATCTTTCACCCGATTTAAGTAGAATAGCTTAAAAAATTTAATACAGTAAAATTTCGTAAATTCGTTATATGAATGTAAGGAAGATGATATATTATTTTTTTATTTTTAATTACAATATTACTACAGCATCAAAATTACCTCTTACAAGATTGACAGATCAATTTTTGTCCATTTTTAAGGAGACTGTAATGAACACAATAAAATTTGTTAATAAAATGTTTTGAGGGTCGACGAAACACCTTGAATGTCGCTTATGAACACATCCGGCACACGCCAAGTCAAGGACGAACTGAATTCGGATAAATATTGTGTAAATTATAACGTCATTCTTAAATTCTGATCAAAATATTTCGTTATAGTCAGTTCTCGAGTTACGACGGGGTTCCGTTCCACCACCTTGGTCGTAACTTGAAAAGGTCGTAAGTCGAAAATCATACAAAAAATAATTAAAAACAATGCATACATGCGAAATACAAAAACCACTTTTATTGCTGACTTTAAGTTAACTAAATACTTTTTAGCAAATATCTACATAAATAATTTATTTATAAGAATTGATCTAGAGTATTTTTATCATCTGTGCTACTGATATCCATTGTTAATTCTTGAGATTTTTCAGCGAGTGCAGTGATAGTGCTTGTTTTTCTTAAAAAAACGTCTAGGTTTGTTTGTACAGTTTGTTGTTTCTTTTCTCTATAAATTTCATAATAACACACAAGTGCTTGCTAAAAAGGGCCGTGTACCCTCGAAGATCTATCGATGTCTTTGTCCATATTTTCAAATTTTGGCTAAAAGCTGCAGCCATGTCTTTTAACACAAATTTTTTGGTGGTTCTTCGAGTTCATCTAATTCTTTTAGCTCCATTACATTTTTTTCTGCAACTCGTTGTTCCTCAATCACAATCAAATCTTGGTTTGTGAGTTCCTCAACATCATTTTCCAAAAAATGAATTACATCTTCATTATCAACTTCCAGATTAAGTTGTTGAGCATATTTTACAATAATATTTGCTGTCTCAACTATTTCCCCTTCTTTATTAAAATACATATTGTCATTATATCTTTTTAAGTTTGTTCCATATGCTGTTCATACAATTCGTCGTGACTTTGGACCATCCTTTTGAGATATTGTTTATTGCATGAAAGATGTTGTAATTTTTCCAAAATTCTCTCAATGTCTGATGTTTGTCTGTTCCTGCAATTGCTTGGGCAAAAGTGATTCTTAAATAATGGGCATTGAAGTTAGCAATACCCCCTTGATCCATCAGCTGTAGAATGCTGGTGGTGTTTGGAGGTAAGTAAACCACTTTTATGATGTGATTACCCTAAGTGTGGAGGATGGCCTGGAGCATTGTCAAGAATCAATAAAATTTTAAAGGCTATGTCGTTTTCATCACAGTTCTTCTTTACTTCTGGAATGAAACAGTTATCAAACCAGTCTTGAAATTATGTATGACATAAAAAAAAATGTTTACTTTTTTTTTCGTCGTAACTCCGAATGGTCGTAAGTCGAGGTGGTCGTAACTCGAGAACTGCCTGTACTGAGATCAGCCTTCGTTACAATGAGAACATTTTGTATGAAAGTTTTTCGGGAACAAATTGAAGTTTCGTTATACTGGGAATTTCGTTATTCGTTACAAAGAGATTTCACTGTATCTACATTAAAAAGATTAGGAAACCTATCAAATCAATTATATATATATACATTGGTTATTAATCTATCTAAATTCCTCAGAAATTGAAGTGAAGCGGTCGTGTTTAAGCTTCTATTTTGTAGTTATCGGCGGGTCCGGTTGACGATTTGTGGTAGGACGTTTGTACAGCGAACTGTACAAAGTGGCCCTTGCGAAATCTTCCAGAAAGTTCTTGACGCGTTTTGACGGTGATCCTTCGACAGTCGTCGATGTTAACCCTCGAGCGCGTGTCCTGGAGATGGTTGCTCAGACAGGAGGCGAGGTGTAGATCAGAGTTCAGAGTCGAGCGAAGATGAGATCGGAGCGGCGAGTTGTAGTCCAGTGAGTGTTGCAGAGTCGGAAGTCCGGAGTCGAATGTGATGTGATCCTTGATCCTTGATCATGTCGTTTTTGGTGTACCGTGGATGTTGATCCTTTTACACCTTTGTCTGTCTGAAAAGATAATGTATATATTATCTGTGTTTTATCTGTTGTTTAGTTATGGGTTGGGCTGGGTTTGCGGTAATGGGAGGGGAGGTGGTTGGTAGTTGGCGGGTTAGGATACCTTGTGGGCGTTTGTGTTTGTGGGGGATGGTGTTTGGATCTAGGTCCGCTAGGTGTTTAATGGAATTGTTGTCTATCTTAGGGATGTGCCTGTAGAACTGTTGAGCTAGTTTGAGAATGTGGTCAAAGAGGTATGGCGTGTTTGTGTCGTTGTGTATTTGTTCGTTCCGTACGAACCATGGCGCTTTTACACTTGTGCGTAAAATCTTGTTTTGGCATACTTGCATCTTTTTGATGTGAGTTAGGGCTGCTGTACCCCATATAGGGGAGGCGTATGTTAAAGTGGGTCTGATGATGGCTTTGTAAAGCAATAGTTTGTTTTTTAGGTTGAGGACGCTACGTCTTCCTATGAGTGGGTATAGGGCTCCGTAGGCGGCTGTGGCTTTTCTTGCCGTGTTAGCTATGTGGGGCCCCCAGGTCAATTTTTTGTCTAAGGTGAGGCCGAGGTATTTGACTTGGGTTGACCAAGGAATTGGGGTGTTTCTAATTTTAAGTCTGGGTGGGTTTGTACAACTTTTTTTTTGTGAATATTAGTCCTTGGCTTTTGTCTGGATTAATTTTAAAGCGCCATTTGGCGTACCATAATTCTAATTTGTCTATTTCTTTCTGAGCACGCGAAATGGCAAGAGGAATAGATTTGGACGAGCTTAAAAGCGCAGTGTCGTCCGCGTAGAGTGCAAGTATGGTGTGACGGTTTGATGGCTTGGGGACGTCGGACGTGAAGATGTTGAACAGTAGCGGTGAGATTATGGAGCCTTGAGGTACTCCTGCTTTGATTTGTCTGGGTGCCGAGAGGCAGCCCTCGAATCGCACTTGAAATGTGCGGCTATCTAAAAATGAAGCTATCAGCTGGATAATGCTAGTGGGGAAGTTAAGTGTGTGGAGTTTGTACAAGAGGCCTTCATGCCATACCCTGTCAAAGGCTTGGGATATGTCAAAAAATACGGCTACTGTGGAAGATTTGTGGTTGAAATTGTTCGCTATGGTGTCGGTTACGCGCAAGAGTTGGTGTAATGTGTTGTGGTTTTCTCTGAACCCGTGCTGTTCGTCCGGAAGAACTTTCAGCTCGCGTGTCAGTGTGGTGAGACGTCTGTGGATCACTCGCTCGAACAGTTTGTTGATAGAGGATAGAAGGCTGATGGGGCGGTAGTTTTGAGGAAATTTTGGGTCTTTGTTGGGCTTTGGGAGGATTACTACAATAGCAGATTTCCAAGCTGGGGGGTAGTACCGATTGCGCAAAGCTGCGTTGAAGATGTTGGTTATTGTGACGATTGTTTTCTTGGGAGAATATGTCAGAGCCTTGTTGGGGACGTTATCTAATCCGGGGGCTTTGTGGGGCCGGAGGTTCTGGATGAAATAGTATATTTCAGCCGGAGATGTTAATTTAATTTTGTCCGACGGAGTTTTTGAGTTAATTGAGCACACGGTGGAGTTTACCGAATCTGTGAATGTGTTGTGTCCTCTGCGGGCAGGGTTGGGCGTGAATTGCTCTTGAAGAGAGTCTGCGAAGGCTTCTGTTTTTTCCGTGGACGTGTATACCAGTCCCCTGTTGGAGGTATGCAGTGGTGGGGTGTACGGGGAGGGTTTTTTGAGTGATTTAGCTAATTTCCATAGGGAATTATCTTGGGTGGCCAGAGAATTGATTTTTTGGTCCCATTGCTTGTTGTGGAAATCTCGAAGCGCTTTTCTGACTATCGCTTGGTGTTTGTTCATTTCTATTTTGTCCGCTGGGTCACCGTAGCGTTGCCAGCGTCTGCGAAAGTGGTTTTTGGTGGAGATCAACAGTCTGGTCTCAGGGTCTAGGTGGGGGCGGGTACTTGTATTGGTAGTTGGAGTGGCCGCGAAGTTTAATGCTGCTGTGTAATTGTTTGTAAGAGATTGTACTGCTGAGTCTATTTGTTCGTTAGTGGCTAAGAAGTGTGGGATTATTGTGTTTGTTTCTAAGTGAAATTTGAATTTTAGCCAGTGTGTGAATTTTGAAATCCCGGGGGATTCAGCTGTATGGGGCCGGGTGGTGTCAAAAGGGTTTGAGAGATTGACCAGAACCGGGTTGTGGTCAGAAGAGAGGTCGCTTATGGCGTGGAGTTCGATCGACCATGGAAAGTTGCTGTGGGCTAGAAGGTCTATAGTGGATGGGCGACGTCCGATTGCGCTATAGCAAGTGGGTTCGGGAGGTCCGATTACGCAAACGTTAGAGTTGAAGGCGTAGTTGAAGAGGTCGTTACCTTTGCGGGAGGCGCGTGGGCAGTTCCAGAAGGGATGCTTGGCGTTGAAGTCGCCGGCTACGATTGTGGGAGTGTTGTCGCAAAAAAGTTTATTTAGATCGTCGTAGTCGATGGGTGAGTTGGGTGGACTATAATATGCTATTAGTTTGAAGGTGCCCGAGTCAGTGGTGGGTATTTGTAAAATTGTGGCTTCTGATTGTAGTAGGTCGGGGGTGGGGATTCTGTTGTGGGCGATAGATTTTTTGATAAATATTGCGGTTCCACCGCCCCTGCTGTGGATTCTGTCATTTTTATATAGGATGTAATTTGGGATGTTAGGTGCGTTGGATTGGCGGAGATGTGTTTCGTTAATTAGTAGTATGTCAGTATTGTACGTTTTTATAAATTGTCTGAGTTCGAGAATTCGGTGGGTGAGGCCGTTGGCGTTCCAATATACCAGGGTGAGAGAGCTGGCTTTATTTACTGCCATTGAAAGAGGGGTTTGTCGCCAGGGTCTGAATGACCATTGCGGTGATCTGAGCTATTAGCTCGGGAGAGAAAGTTGGGGGGGGACTTGGTTTTAAAACCTGGCTATATTTCGTCTGTAGGGTGACTGGACGAGTCGGTGGAGGTGGGGTTGGCAGTGGGGTTGGCGGTGGAGTGGCGTATTTGGGGGGATTTTTGGGCGCCAGCCATTTCGGGCAGCCTTTGTAGCTGGCCGGATGAGCTCCGCCGCAGTTGATGCACTTTGGCGCTGACTTTGCGTCCTTTGTGCAGTTGAAGGTGGGGTGGTCGCCTGCGCACTTGACGCATGCGTATTCCATTGCGCAATTCAGTGCGGCGTGGCCGAACCGTTGGCAACGGTGGCATTGAGCGGCTTTGGTCGGCTGGTTTAAGCTCTCCACCGTTATTTTCAGGTGGAGGAGGGAATCCAGTTGAAATAGAGCTTTTTGCTGGTCAGATTTTGTTAACTTAACTAGTACCATTGGGTATTGTATTTTTGTCGTTCTTGAGGACATGCGGATGACCTCAGCGATTGCGAAGCCCTGTTCGGTGAGGGCTTCTTTTATTTCCTCAGGGGAAAGAGAGGTGGGGATTCCTCGGAGGACAACTTTTAGGGGTTTGTCCTCTGGGAGAGAATATGTGTAGTAGGGGATTTTGGCTAGTTTAAGAGCCGTGGTCGCCTTTCTGTAATCGTCTGGTGTGGAGACGGCGATATTAATGCCGTTGTTGGTTTGTTTAGTCGTGAAGTGGGTGATAGATTTTTTCATAGTTTCCACTACTTTTTTGTAGGGCGTGGGGGATGAGATTATGATTGGTGGGATTGGAGACCGGGTGGTGTGATTTGTGGGTGGATAGCGTGTAATCTGTGATTGACTTAGCTGTTTGGGTGGCGTTGCTGCTGTCACAGGAGTTGCGGCATGTGGCGTCGATGTTGAGGCGGGCTGTCTTGGCGTTGCGGCGGTCGGTCTTGGCGTTTCGGCGGTCGGTCTTGGCGTTTCGGCGGGCGGTCTTGGTGTTTCGGCGGGCGGTCTTGGCGTTTCGGCGGGCGGTTGTGGCGTTTCGGCGGGCGGTTGTGATTCCTCAAGATCCATTTCTTCGGATGAAGTTGAGGATTCTCCTTCTTGCGTCAGGTCGGTCTTTTTTGGTTTTTTCCGTTTTCTTGGTCCTCTTGCTTTGATGGCGGCAGCAAGTTGGGTGGAAAGTTCTTTGATTTTGCGATCCTGTCTTTCAATTGTTTTTTCCAGGCGGTTTATGAGCGTCTGGAAGTCCTTGAGACTGTCGAGTTTTGTCGGAGTGGGTGTCATGATCGACTTTGGAGTAGACTGTCTGGCTGCAAAGCTCAGTCGTGTCTGTCGAATGTGCGTCTGTAGTGTGATGTGATGTGAACTTTTGGCCCCGCCTTATATTCCCGGTCGGGTGCGTTAAGGTATCCCCACTCCGCGCGTTGCTTGCGGCTGCGGGAATGCGGCGTCATTGTACGACGCCGCTTAGTTCGGGTGCAAGGCTCAGCGGGACTTCACTTTTGCGTATGATGCGTCCCGGACGGTCGTCTCGGGATCGCCATAGTACTCCCCCTCTTAGCAATTTACAGTTGCGAAATTCAACCAAGAGGAGAAATTATGGCTCGTTCTAATTGATGTGGTCTTCGTGCGCAGCGTGGGTCGGCGCAGATGAAGCAGAACCAGATGGTTGATGATTGTGTGGACGTATGTACAGCGAACTGTACAAAGTGGCCCTTACGAAACTCTCAGCTAACGGAAAAGTAGGGGTTCGGGGTCCGTTTGTCACTTGCGCATGACATGGTCCTCCAATGGTGTCCTAATGTGCATAGATCTACCTTAAAATATAAAGAATAATATTATTACTGTAATTAAAAAAATATATTTCAAGATACTGCCTGCGTCGTTGTCTGTATGTGTAGAGCTCGTCTATCGTTTTGTTGAAGCTGTTGCTGGATGCTCAGTCTTTCAAGCGATTTGGGAATTTCACTGTTCTTCCGCATCTTGTCTGTTTGATTACGCGTTCAGGCGGCTTCTCGTCCCGTGGAGTAGAGTCCGCTGGTATCTCTTGAATAGGCGCCGTATCTTGATCCGTTGTCTGGATGTAAGCCGGTTTCAAGCGATCGATTGAAACGGTTTTCGGCTTTCCTCGAATATTCACTGTTACGCATTTGTCCGTTCTGCTAATAACAGCGAATGGTCCGTCGTATGGTGGCTGTAGTGAGCCTCGTGCTGCGTCATGCCTCACGAAAACGTGAGAGGTCGTGTGCAGGTCCTTGAAGACGAAGGTAGAATGTGGTCCATGCCGCTTGGGCGATGTCGGTGTCAATTCGGCCATCCGTTGTCGTAGTCGTTCGGCATAATCAGGAGTCGGTGACGTGTAATTATGCGTGCGTGGAGCCAAAAATTCTCCCGGTAATCGGAGAGGTTGTCCGAATACTAATTCGGCTGAAGTCGCTTTTAGATCCTCTCGCCAAGCTGCGCGGATTCCCATCAAGACTGCGGGTAATGACTCAGTCCATTGCTCGTCTTGATGGCACATGAGGGCGGCTTTCAGCTGTCTGTGGAGCCGTTCGACCATCCCATTTGCCGCGGGATGATACGCCGTCGTCCTTATGTGTGTAGATCCGGTTGAGCGGGCCAATTCTTTAAACAGGGCGCTTTCGAATTGCCGGCCTTGATCGGTGGTTATGCGAAGAGGTGTTCCGTAGCGGGAAATCCAGCCGCTGAAAAGCTCCTTAGCGACGGTTTCTGCAGTGATGTCGTCGATAGGAAAAGCTTCAGGCCAGCGGGTGAATCTGTCGACGCACGTTAACATGTACGTTTTTCCCTCCGATTGTGGAAGAGGGCCGACTAGGTCGATATGGATGTGTTCGAACCGTCCCTCCGGGGGCGGAAAACTGCCGATCGGCGTGGAAACATGGCGAGAAATTTTCGATCGCTGGCATTGTTCACACTCTCTAGCCCATCGCTTGCAATCGGTGCGCATACAGGGCCAGAAGAATTTCTCTGCGACGAGCTTGGTTGTTGGTCGTCCTCCAGGATGCGATAGGTTGTGGCACAATTCGAAAGCTTGTTTTCTAAATTGGAGCGGTAGATATGGTCGCTCGTTGCCGGTAGAGCTATCGCACAAAATTGTCGCATCGGATCCAGGAATGTTGACGGTCCGCAAATTGGTATATTTTTCAATTTCCGGATCTGCAGATTGTTGGCGCGACAGATCTTCATAATTTAAAGACTGCACGCTTTCTATTCTGGATAATGCATCCGCCACGACGTTATCGCTGCCCGAAATGTGTCGGACGTCAGTTGAGAACTGCGCGATGTAATCGGTGTGACGGAATTGTCGAGGGGAAGCTTTGTCAGGCTTCTGTTTAAATACATACGTCAGTGGTTTGTGATCGGTATGTATTGAAAATTCTCGTCCTTCGATCATGTGACGAAAATGTCTCACTGCTCGATATATGGCTAGCAACTCTCGATCGTAAGTGCTGTATCGAGTCTCCGTTGGTGAGATTTTCTTCGAGTAAAAGGCAAGTGGGTGCCATCCATCCGGTGTTTGTTGTTGAAGCACTGCGCCGATAGTCCTGTCCGAGGCGTCAGTGAAAAGTCCGAGTGGTAAACTTGGGTCTGGATGCACTAAGCAGGTGGCATCCGACAAGCCTTGTTTACACGCCGTGAAGGCTTTTTCCAATTCTTCACTCCACGGCACCGGATCGTTGTTGGATTTACTTCCCTTCAATTGATCTGTGAGAAGTTGTTGATTCGCGGATGCGCTAGGGATAAATCTCCGGTAGAAATTTATCATCCCTAGGAAACGTCGTAGTTTCTGCATGGTGTCCGGGCGGGGAAAATCTGCAATGGCTGCAACCTTTTCCGGCAGTGGCCTGGTGCCTTCGTGGGAAACGCGATATCCCAGGAAATCAACTTCTGCTTTTCCGAAAACACTCTTTGCTGAATTGATTAGCACTCCGTATTCCTTTAGTCGGCCGAATAGCTGCCGAAGGTGTTCCTCGTGCTGTTGGTGGTTTTCGGATGCGACGAGTATATCGTCGATGTAGACGAAACAGAAGTCGAGTCCTCTAAGTGCCGAGTCCATAAATCGCTGGAACGTCTGTGCTGCGTTGCGTAGGCCAAACGACATAAAGGGGAACTCATAAAGTCCGAACGGTGTAGATATTGCTGTCTTATTTATGTCCTCCGGAGCCACAGGTATCTGATGGTACGCCCGTACCAAATCGATTGTGCTGAAGATTTTCTGGTTCGCCAGTGCGTGGGCGAAATCCTCAATATGTGGCACGGGATAGCTGTCGGGTATTGTTCTTGCATTCAGTGCTCTATAATCTCCGCAGGGTCGCCATTCGCCAGGAGTTTTCTTCGCGACGAGGTGAAGAGGCGATGACCATGGGCTGTCAGATGGTCGAACGATTCCGTCGTTGATCATCTTCCGGAATTCCTCTTTGGCGATGTGGTACTTCTCCGGAGCTAGTCGTCGAGGGCGATTTGAAACTGGAGGGCCTGAACTGGTCCGGATGTGATGCACTGCTGTATGTTTCGGCTGAGGTCGCAGCGATGTCAATCCAGCTGATTGCGTAATTTCCGGAAAACGTTTCAAAATGTCGTGATACGTCGTCGTTCCGGAAATAGCTTTGATCTGCGGCAAACTATCTGTGCCTTGTACAATGCATTGAATGTTGAATGCAGTTGTACCGTCGACCAGGCGGGCACGTTTTAAATCTACAAGTAGATTAAAGTGGTGCAAGAAATCGGCTCCAATGATGGGTTTCGTTACGTCGGCAATGATAAAACGCCACTGAAAATCCCGACGAAGTCCTAAATCGACGGAGAGTTGTTTCCATCCGAACGTTTGGATGATGGAACCGTTGGCTGCGAAAAGGTCGTACGGAATAGCTGGAGTTCGAAGTCCTAATTTGCTTCTCGGATACACGGACAGGTCCGAGCCGGTATCGATTAAAAACTGTTCCTTTGTTACTTTGTCGGTAACAAACAGGCGGCTTGACTTCGGCCTAACATCGTCCGCTGCCATTGACGAATGCCGGATTAGTTTTCCGACCTTTTCGAGCACGGATCCTTGCAACGGCGCGCCTTGTCCCCGAAAGTCTCGTGGTAGTAGCACAGTCCTGAATCGTTGCTTGGGCGTTTTTGCGAAGAGGAGCGACTTCTCGGGCGGTTGTTGTAAGCTCGGCTCCGGCTTGAGCTTCTTTGACGGTCTGTAGTAACGACCATCTTCTCCAAAATTGCAGTCATCCGGGACAGCTTTTCCTCGAGCATGTCCAATCTTGACGGAGTGGTTGGTGGAGGCGGTGCACTGACGGCGGCGGTAGTATTGTATCCGCATGGTTCGGCGTCCATCAATTTGTCGGCGATGGTGGCGAGTTTATCGATGCTCGTGTCGTCCAAAATCAGCATCATTTGACGCACGTGTGAAGGAAGACGGGCCATCCACACCGTGCGTAGGCCTAGCACGGAAAACTCTGAACCGGCGAGTCCTTCCAAGTGCCGTAAAAACTGAGATGGTTTCCTGTCGCCCATCTCCTCGCGCTCAAGGCATTGCCTTAACTTCGTTTCGCGTGATGATGAAAGGCGGCTGATCAGAGCAGCCTTTAACGTGTCGTACGCGTGCGCGGCCGGTTTATTAGTGATAATATCACGCACCTCTTGGATGGTGCGAGGCGGCAACGAAGACAACACCTTGTAGTACTTCGTTTCGTCCACCGTAATTCGAGCATGGGCCAGTTGTTCTTCAAGCATGATGAACCATAGGATAGGGTCATCGCTGGTGAAGGGCGGAGGCGTCACGGACACAGCATTGGAGTTGGCGGTTGGAGCACTGGTGTTGGCTGGAGCTTCCATCGTCACGTTTGAGTAATAGCTTCTTCGGGGAAAAAAAATATTATAATGCGTTGGTGTCAAACACTGCCGGGGTTATACGCATTTAAAAATACGGTTGTGTTGGGTTCCGTCAGGACAGATATTTTTTTTGAGAAAAAAAAAATAAATAAAAAAAAGCGTTGGTGTCAAAAACTGCCGAGATTATACGTATTTAAAAAAATACGGTTTACGCATCAGAAGGGTGCGTTAAATATCACGTCGGGGTCACCAATGAAGCGGTCGTGTTTAAGCTTCTATTTTGTAGTTATCGGCGGGTCCGGTTGACGATTTGTGGTAGGACGTTTGTACAGCGAACTGTACAAAGTGGCCCTTGCGAAATCTTCCAGAAAGTTCTTGACGCGTTTTGACGGTGATCCTTCGACAGTCGTCGATGTTAACCCTCGAGCGCGTGTCCTGGAGATGGTTGCTCAGACAGGAGGCGAGGTGTAGATCAGAGTTCAGAGTCGAGCGAAGATGAGATCGGAGCGGCGAGTTGTAGTCCAGTGAGTGTTGCAGAGTCGGAAGTCCGGAGTCGAATGTGATGTGAACTTTTGGCCCCGCCTTATATTCCCGGTCGGGTGCGTTAAGGTATCCCCACTCCGCGCGTTGCTTGCGGCTGCGGGAATGCGGCGTCATTGTACGACGCCGCTTAGTTCGGGTGCAAGGCTCAGCGGGACTTCACTTTTGCGTATGATGCGTCCCGGACGGTCGTCTCGGGATCGCCATAGAAGTTTAGCAGGTACATCAATTCAGCTTTTTTCAGGAGGGGAGGGAGCAAAAGTTAGCTAGTCAGTGATCGTTCAAGATTTATTTAATGGCATGCATTTTTTTGGCCAAATACCCCCACCTAAATGACGTGTCTTAAGTTTATACCTTTGGATATTCTCTAAATGTAAAATTCCTTTCAAGATTATTCTTGTGAATGCAACATTACTGCAGTCTATTTATATTCAATTACGCAATAACATTGTTAAATTTCTGAACTATTTTGGTCAGTAGCCCTGAGGTAGGAACTGGTATGTGTAAGTACACAGGGCGGATTATTGTCTCATAGCTATTGTCACGCTTTATTTATTATAATCCTCACCATCCTCTGAATATTTTTAAAATTGAATGTATTTAAAAAATTATTGGTTTTCTTAATTGTATTTGTTCTAATTCAGTCATGTTTTCAGCGATTACGTGAATACTGAATGCATCTGTTCTTATCTACTGGTTTTTGAGGAAAAAAATAGTAGAGCATTATGTCCATAGAGTAAAGAATATCATATAATATATATATTCTTTACTCTATGATTATATGCATTGAAAAATCAACGTTAACCTAGTATAAAATAACAGAAATTTGTCTATTCATTACTTTAAGAATGTCACTACACGTAATTTAATTTATAAGATATTAACCTAATGTATTTTATTTAAGCATACTGTTTTTAACAACTTAATCGATTAGTTGTATTTTATAAATTCAAGCAGTATGTTATGTTTATATTTACTATCAATATACAATTTTATTTACATATGTCGATATGAACAGAAACGGCAGGATATATGGGTACACGGTTCTTTTTATAAATAAAACAATATATCCATGAAAAGGAAAATATATTTTGTTAGAATCACTGGTTATACACAATGAAACCTCAACCGACCATTAACAGTAGACAAATTGAAGTGTCAACGTATACAAATCGCATGAACAGTATAAATTTATTAAATAAATAAACAAAGTCTCCATAAAATATAAATATAAAAATTAATCTCAGTACAAAATGATATAAAAACCTATAAAATTCTACAGTTCATATGATCTAGTATCGTTTGTGTGTACATATTATTATATCTTCCACACACAGACGCTGATGCAAATCATTTTATCGTAATATAAATGCAAACATCTTCTGATACGCCGTATATATGTATATATAATTTGAAAAGTACTGATAACACAACTGAAGATGGACCACCATTGCTACCAAACACATCCTAATATCGATGATGACAATTATCACTGGTATAGATAGACGATTAAAATGTGCCTTCTTCATATACAAACAATATATAATCGCACGATTCAATCTACACTCTAGAATGATCTATTGTCCTACTTATAGTAAAATTGCTTATAGCCTATTCCCTGTACATCATGTATTGTTAAGAGTATACCTTTGATTTTTATTTACTTTCGTAAACAGCAGCGTCCACATATCATACTTTATATACATAAATATAAATTTGCAATATTTTGGTTAGATTTGATTTGTGATCGAGGTGACGTCTCAGTACGGTTCTTTGGTGAATAGTCACTGTTGTTCACAGATATTATTCTGAACATAATCGGGCAAGAATTTTAACACAACGGCAAAACTGTCATAATATATATATTCCAAAGGAATGCGTCGTATTTCGGTGGGGCATTCTACCGTTCCTCTGAAGCGCATCCACGTCTATGAGTTTGCGAGATGAATAACAATAAAACGGGTATGGCACCTCTGCTACATAGTACATTAGTTTGTATATATATATATATATATATATATAGTGTTAAGAATATAAGCACAGTAAATTTATGAGTTGTATACGTACAAAATAATATTCTCTGAAGGATTATCATGAGTCGTTATCAATAGATTAACATTAAATAGTATCTAAACATCCTCATTTGCATTATAAAATGTTGTTAAACATTAATATGATATTATAAACTCCAATTGAAATAATAAATAGTGATTTGTAATATTTTCTTATATATTTGAATTTTTAGATAGATAATTAATTCACTATCAAATAATAGATATTTTTATTTAAAAATTATTACGTATACCGTTATATAATGCAATTATTAGAAAAAGGCAATAATTTATATATGTATCTGTATAAATGATTTAATTAAAGAATTTTATACAAAACTTCATTAATTGGTCATCTATAAATAAAAAAATTGGACACAAATATGCGTATATATAAATCAAATTATTATAAAATATGTAAATGCAAGATCTAGTCATTATAATAATATAATGTACATATTTATATCTTATGATTAGATATCAGAACTTTTTTCACAAAACGCAAATAAATACTATCAAGTTTACAGATAAATATTCACAAAATATATCGAAATTTAACATATGTATGCAATTATGTATTTATTACAAAGAAATACAATTAACTAGCACATTTAAAACATTACATATTCAACGTTTTGCAAAAAAAATTACCAATGTCTACTTTATGACATTATAACAAAAATATTATTGCAAATATATGTATACATTGAAACAAAATACAACATGTGATTTACTAATGATTATTATATTAAAAACAAAGCTTGATCGCTAATGTCGCACCAATAATAGTTCAATATAAATCTAAAATAAACATTTACACAAAATAATATATGATAAATCGAATAAAAACAATGATTACTTTAATGATAATCTCTTCATTAATATATACATGCAATAAAAAAAATCGTTGGCAAATGTCCGCTTCACATATATTTATATCACTGAGACATCTTGATTTTTATAATTATAAACATGATGCACTATAAACGTACACTTAGTAAATTACATAGCAATCGTCATAGGGGGCTGCAGTTATCCCTATGCTTGTTCTTTTCCTAGAGAAATATCACTGGTCTAGTGTGATCGGGAGGCACCCCGCGATCCGATCCCGAACTGTGACTGCGGCGGCCGCCAGAGCTAGAGCCGGTGCCGTTGTTGTTGCCGTTTCCGGCGGGAAGAATGGGCGGAATCGTCGGTTCGCCTTGGGATCCGCTCGAGTTTGACTTACCGTCTAAAATACCTAAAACAGTGAAGGATTGAAACAATACACAAAATTATTATTATACTACAATATCGAAACCTATCCCACCGTGGTGCTCCTTGGCTGTGAGGTGATCGGATCCACTAGATCCGCCGCTACCGGACAATATACTCTCTTCTCTGTTGTATCTGAAAGGATGACACACGTTAATGACGCATTGAGGCGAACGAGCGAGCCGTTCATTTTGAAGTTGGAATAAGGTTGTTCAATATACGAGCCACTTACTCCAACTTCAAAAATAAAAAGCTCATTAGCATCGAAACAAGACTCACCCGTATATCGTAGTGTGTTCGCTGGCCGGACACGAAGTGTATTTGAATGGCATAGGTTGATAACCGTGAGGATTATAAGATCCGCTATACGGCATGTAATTAGCAGTCCCCATTAAACTAAGAAATAAGTAAAATAAATAAATCTTGTTATTTTTAATAAAATAGATTATGTAGCTAACAAACCTCGGATTGGGTAATGGTGCTACAGTGTCGCTATCGGCGGAGGGACTCCTGGCACCTCCGATTCTCATAGCACTTAAACCGGCACAAAGTCCATCACCGGCTACGTAATAACATTGTTCGGAAAATGTTACTTTATTAACTGTGTGACGAATAAATCCTGCCTGAAAATCAATAATAACATGTTTCAATATAAAAAAAAAACAACTTAATCTTAATCAAATCAATAAATACCTTTAACATATGTGAAGCATATTTTCTAGCATCTCTCCTATCCGCAACACCCGCAACTCTTGCCAAAACCCATTCTACAACATCAGCTCCGATGAACGCGTTCGGAATCGTAATCTTCAACCACATACGATCGCGTATTTCAAGACCTTAAATTGTATACATATTATATCATTAACATAAAACTTCATTTCGACTGACATTGAATATATTCAATACAAACCTGAATCAGGACGAAGCATGGTTCGTACCACGTGTGACATATCCATGTTAACTGATAGCGGAGGCGGTTGATCGGGCGGAACGGAAGCGAGCGAAGCTCCCGATCCGCCTAAGACGGAAGGCGGAACCGCCGGATAAGCGGCTTCTCGGAGAGCTGCAGTATGAGCCACCCACGCGCCTAAGACGAGTCAAATGAATTTATTATATACCATGAATATATACTATGCAGTTTTAAATCTCCAAAGTAGCATACCTGGATCAATGGGTCTCACGGGTTCAGTGCGCGGTATGGTGAAATACCCCTTGGGGTTAGGATCCCAGCATTTGGCAACTACTAGTTTTATGGGACCTGGTTTTTGGACGACTTCTCGTAAAACCCGCACCGCCTCATCGTTGCTCATATTTTCAAAGTTGACGTCGTTCACCTGAAGGTATATTTAATTTATAAGTAGTGGAAGAAAGAGTATTTTATCCGTCTTTGTTATATAACTATGCAATATATTTTCATAATCGTACATCAAGCAAAAATTTCAATATAACTTTGGTACAATAGTTCTCAATGCAAATTCAATATTGACACGATGAATA
Source organism: Plectrocnemia conspersa (assembly GCF_051122295.1). Taxonomy (NCBI): domain Eukaryota; kingdom Metazoa; phylum Arthropoda; class Insecta; order Trichoptera; family Polycentropodidae; genus Plectrocnemia; species Plectrocnemia conspersa. The sequence goes on along the minus strand of NW_028277166.1, from coordinate 18,635,826 downwards.
TTCAAACAAAATACATTATTCCAAAGGCGGAGAGAAGTGTACGCCTAAACTGGTATAAATTAGTAATTCAGTGTGCTGTTGTTGAACGGAATAACAATAACGCATACATATATTAAAAAATCACACTATACACAAAAGTAGACTTAGTGTATATATAATAGATTGTGACATGTATTTAATAATTTTTTGGTTATATTTCAATCTCTTCATGCAAGAAACCACTTATTAATATTACTAAAAAAATATTTTTTTTATATAGAAAAATTAATTCTGTTAAAACCTGCGGTTATTAAGTAGTTACAAAAAAAATAAGCAAACAATTCATGATTTTTTCCTACAAATTAGAGCTGTTGTGCTAAAAATGTACATACATGCAGTCCTCGATTTTCGTACATATTTCAAGTCAGATTTTTAAATTACAGATGCATGCGTTATTTGTTGCTCGGTCATTTGATGGCAAAACAATACACAATTTTGATACCAGGACACACATGCGGATAGCTAGCGTCTAAATCCCCTGCCCCTCTATCATCCAACAGGATTAGTCCTGCATTAACATGTGTGTCGATTTGTTGTGTGATTCCAAGTTATTTTATTTCGTATAAATATTTTACTTTTGGAAATTTATAATCGTGAGTGAAAAAATAGAAACGGGTAAAAACTTTATACGATTGAAACAAAGATGGACATAATTAGGCGTTCTGAAAACAGTGAATCTTTTGCTTCAATCGATCATTTGCATGACTTAAGCGGTTCTATGATATGTTCAATTGTTAAAAACAAAACTAAAATCAAGGAATATTTACACAACGAAATGGAAAAATCTCTCACGATAGAAGATTAGCATCGAAAGTATATTCACAGGAATATATATTATATAATATATAGTATATTCTTGGACAGACTATACAGATAGTCCGTCCAAGATATGAACGCTCATCGTCACATTATTGGTGAGAAAACATAATAGGGTGACCATGTGAAATTACAAGTGCAATTAATTTTTACTTTTTTAATTTATTTTATTGAGGAAAGTGTAAAATATCACATTCTTACTTATTTTGTTTATTTATATATATATATATTTAACTCAAAAACATGAGAGCAGTTTTGGTATCACTTCTCCAGGTTTAATATCTGTTCAATATAATATTTTTTAAAATACCAATAGAATATTACAGCAATTGTTTTATTGGTTACAAAATACCACAACATGACAATAATTTATAATAAAAATATAACACATTATAATATTTAATTCAATTTCCAACGTATGGTCACCCTACTATTAAAACAGCCCTGATTTAGTATTGGTAACGTTCTCCTATCGGTGTAATCAAATTCGCGGAAAACTGTGTATGTATGCATGCATGTGTACACGCACCCTTATTTCCAACACAACGATGATGAGCGCTAACATCTTAGATGGCACAAAAAAGGACTAATACTATTCATAGATTTTTTAAATATGAAATTTTGTACAAAAATTCTGGTTGAGGTATTTTTGTTATTGTCAAGTTGATTATTTATTAAAGCTTAAGTGAAATACTGAATACATAACGAAGTAAACTTATAAATTATATAAACATTATTGCTTCGATCACAGTTTGTGATAAGTGATAACGCTTAGTATATATTGATTTTATTTTATCTAAGTAGTATTGAAATACTTTCACCATGATTCGTGGAAACATTGAAGTTGAACAAAATCGACTTTTATACATAATTTTTTCCTCTAGTTACGGTCATCACGTGATATGGCTTTCAAATATTTGTATTGATTAGATTTTTCGACAACTAAGAGACTTTTGACAGACTACATTGAATATAAAAAATGCTTTTAGCAATTTGTACAAAAAGAAAATGACATTGTTTAAAAGGTGCAAAATACAAACCTGAAGGATCATATCTCCGGGCTCGATCCGACCGTCGAGCGCAACGGCTCCGCCTTTCATGATGCTGCCGACGTATATGCCTCCGTCGCCGCCCTTGTTGGACTGACCGACGATGGAGATGCCCAAAAAGTTGACCGTGTCCATGTTGAGGGAGACGGTAATGATGTTGAGCGACATAGTGCTGTCGGTGATGCTGGAATAGGAGCTGGCCCTGGAGACGGCCTGGGGGCGCAGCTTGCGGCGACGCCTCCTGCCGGCCACGTTGAGGTGGGAGACGCTGGAGCAGTCGGTGGGGGCCCTGCCGGATCGGCCGGAGCGAGTTATCTCCGACTGGGAGTCGAAGAGGGAGGCGGAGTCGAGCTCCGAGCTCATGACGGAGGCCGTCTCGTACTCGAGCGCGCGCTGCTGGTGCTGGTGCTGATGCTGGTGGGCGCCGCCGCCGCCGTACTTGGAGTGGCCGTTGATGCGGAGCCCCTTGTAGCGGAACTTGTCGTCGTGCGAGCGCGGAGGGCGGCGCGCCAGGGAGCCGGCGCTGTCCGTGTCGGTGAAGGCGTCACGGCGCGCCGCCTGCGAGCCCCCGTCCGAGGGATTGGAGCCCTCGCCGGCGGACACCAGCCACCCGACCACCCGGCCGTTGAAGCAGGGGAGGTGGGCGCGCTCGTCGGCGATCTCCTCCTTCACCACGCCGAAGTCGTCGTCCATCGATTTGAAGAAGTACTTGTGGTTGGGGCGGTTGAGCACGGCCTTGAAGTCGCCCAGGGTGACGGCGTGCGGCGGCGCCGCCAGCTTCACCAGATACGGCGTCTCCTCGTCGTCAATGTAGTAGATCACCTTGGTCTCCTCGGCGGGCTGCATGGCGCCGAGCGGCGGGCGGCGCGCCCCCCGACCCGAGAAGCGCCCAGCAACCCCCGAAGCGCGAGCCCCGACACTACACAAACACCTCTTCTTCCTCTGCCTCCTCCTCTTTCTATCGAAGGTGTTGCCATACGCGAATATATACAAAAATCACTTTTCAATCAACTTTTTCCTCTTTTTATTACTATCACGCTAAATCCTGAGTAATAAATAAAAACTAAATATTATTCTCTAACAAGGGTGAATATCGCATTACTCAAACGCGTGTTTCGAAACCTGTCGTTTATATCCAAGCGGGTCATCATCAGTCTGGGGTCATCTTCCAGACGAAGCCTTGCTAGATATGTCTGAAAAGAGCTGACCTCTCCGCCTGAGCGATTGCAATAAATATTACTCTGAAAACAAATAAAAAAGTGATCTGCAATCTTCACAATACAACGACTTTTTTCCTCTTTTATGCCTCCTCTATAATTTACCGATTGCTTGCTGCCATAGTGTATGCTGCTTCCCATTAAAAGTTTTATTTTTACGGTTTTGTCGCAAAACTTTCAATAATTTTATTTTTTAACTCCAATGAAAAAAATATTAAAAAAAAAAAATTTTAAATTTTAAACTTGATTATTTGAGTAATTAAATTGAGCTTTTTAAAACTAATTTTACATATTGACAAATTTACACATGTAAAAACTTGTTTTTTTTTTCGATATTTCTGATTAATACTCTTCATATTAATATAATTATAGCCATTTCAATAGATAGAGATATTTAGTTAATTAAGCAGGTTTTTACAAGTGGAATAAATAAAAAAATATTTTAATACCATTTCAAAATAATGGCTAAAGGTGAATAAATTAATATCTAAAAATAATTATTGAAATTCTATAACTTTCGCTATTTTTTTTGATCAAATAATTACATAAATGAAAAAATATTCAAGCTTAAGTTGCAATGTATTTATTAAGAGGCAAAAATTATTTGCAATAAAATAGAAAATTATTTGCAATTAAAACTGTAGCTAAATAAATGTATTTATTGTAAATGTAAATAATATTAATGTTTATATAAATTTTATAATAGAGAGATGATACGAGTTCTTTTAAAATTTATTATGTCCTGCAGAGAAGCAAAATTGTATCCGAGAAGCAGTCTACTTTACAGCAGATATCCCACAATTGAAAAAGTAAGTTCAGATATAAAAAATCTCGAAAATCATAAAGCATGAGGGGTAGACAAAATTACTGAAGGGCTGCCTAAGTATGGAGCTTATGCTCTTGTTACAATGAATGACATGAATGACAATTAGAATGGCAAACAGAATGAATAATGATTCTGTGGAAACTGCAGAAGAAGCGTTCAAAAGGCAAAGCAAGAAGGCGATGGATGGAGTGTGTGTATGGCGACTGCAGGATACTGTGCATCAGGACTGGCCCAAGGGGCAGGCAGTACAGGCGATTGCGTACAGAAGGTTTATGTATTATTTATTCTTACTCGTATTAGTTCTTAAATATTATTTCTCTTAAATAAATCAGATTTATTGCAAGTCGCATAAACTAAATGTACGATGCATTTTACGTTGGCAACATCGAACGTGTGTCAAACTTCCATGCGTGTGTAAATGTCGGGTTATGTTCAAAGCGAGTAAACAAAATGAAGTCCGGCGACTTTAAATTGAACGTTATCATTGGGTCCAACATAGGAACTCTCAAACGTTCGTATTTCCAAATATAAATTTAATAAAACACTTATTTAAACCAAAGTTACTAAGTTAATGTCCAACTTTTAGATGTCGAATACAATCCGAATTCGAAGAAAAAGCTCACCACCGATCAGCTGCAAGACATCAACGAGCTTAAAAAGGGCGAAGGCATCACCTGTATGACGTGGTATGATGACAAACGCAACAAAGTCATCTTAGGTCGCTCTAGCGAAGTGATACAAACGTACGATTTCATAACCAATCAATTCGAAGCGATTCTCGATGTAGATTTTGGCGACAAAAAATTGAATTGTATTTCCAAAATTGAAAACAGAATCTTCGGCAGTGTCAGCTCTGGCATTGTTAAGATATGGGATGTGAAATCGGATACCGATAGCATCATAGAAACGGGAGCGCCTCTAGATAAGATGAGATGTTGCACCGAAGACGTTAAAATTATAGCGACTGGAGGAAAAGAAAATGAATTAAGATTGTGGGATATCGAAACCAAATCTAGCACGTTTCAAGCTAAGAACGTTCCGCACGATTGGTTGCAACTGAGGGTTCCTGTTTGGGTCTCTGACATCACTTTTCTTCCTGAGAGTAACGGAAAATTAATTGCAGTTTGTTCTAGATACGGTTACATTAGGTAATATAGTATCATATTCTATGTATTACTCGATTATTTTATATACTGAAAATATATTTATCACTTTAGATTATACGACCCTAGAGCGCAACGTAGACCTGTGTGTAATATTGATTTCAAGGATCAGGCTGGCAGTTGTATTACACCCGGATTCCGAGAAAAGTATATTAAAATTTCATATAATTTTGTATATTGTAATAATTTACTTTTACATATTTTAGGCATGTGATAGTCGGTACGGGTAGAGGTTTATTAAATCTTGTGGATCTTAGAAAACCAGGAAAAGTGGATAAATCTTATAAAGGAGCAGTCGGCGCTATCACGGAAGTGTCTTGTATCAAAGAACATAATGTTGTAGCTTCCGCGTCTTTAGATCGTCACTTTAGAATACACAATGCTGAAACGAAAGAAGTTATTCATAAGGTATTTTATTTTAATTTCTGTTTTGTTTTATTTCATTTAATTAATACGCCAATTTATTTTTAGCAATATTTAACGACTAAATTGACTTGCTTCTTAGTGAAAGATATTTCACCCATCTTGGAATGTGAAGACGATGTTTGTATAAAAGAAGAAGTGGACGCTGTTGAAGTAAAAGAGGACGTCACCGACGAAGAGTATGAGAACTTGTTTGAAAATATGGAAATTATTAAGTATGTTGAAATAACTTTATTTATGCAAAACATAATTTAATAAATAATTATAATGGAATATGTTTGTTTGTAGGGAAAAGGTAAAATTGAATAAAAATGATGACGAAAGTATAGTAATTGGCAATAAATTGACTACTCCTAAACTAAACAAGAAAAGAAAAGCACAACAAGGAGATAAACCTGCAGAAGAGGTAGTTACAAAAATGACAAAATTAGATGATAAACCTGAAGTTAATGATGATGCATTACTGGAAGAAAAGATCAAGAAATTGTTAAGAAGTACGGAGAAGCAAAAACGAAAGTACATGAAGGAAAAGAAAAGGAAAAGAGCTAAAAGTATATTTTATAATTAAAGACATTTTCGTTAAATGTAAATTAAAAATGAAATATATTATAAAAAAATCAATTAAATTTATATTACTTTACTTATACAAAATAGTTCTACAATGAATTTACTTAAATTTACGCATATTTTCCATTAAATCATTAGCCATATTTTGAATCACTTGTTTAAGGCCATGAGAGAGCTACATTAATTTCAAAATTTAGATTATTTACTTTTAGCAATTGGTTGCGATTACACGTTTATTGTAATGCTAGTCATTGTAACTTAAATTTTAAAATCTGAACCTCATGCATCATAATGCTAGATAACAACAAAGCCGTACATCTTAAAAGACATATTGTTGAAATGTAGATAGAATTTTCATTTTCTCTCAAACGTAATTCCTTTAGTGAAAATTTCTAGACAGTTTTGGGCAACCTTTCTTTTAATTTTCTCCATAAATGCTCTATATGATTTAGGTCTGGTGACTGCAGGCCAGTCTAAAAGCGTCGATTCTTGGACGCAAAGTAACCCCTGCTTTTTCGCGTAATATAGCACGGAGCGTTATCTTGTTTGAATCGGATGGTAGCTTGGTCTGTGATTGGAAATATTTTCCTGTAGGAATCCATTAAAGTGAATTTCAACATTGAAATATAAATGGCACTATTCACACTACCATCGTACATGTACAGGGTTTCTACCCTTGCTGCTGTCATGCAACTCTAGACCATAACGCTTCCGCCATTATATTTGACTTTGGGTATTACGTAATCATCTAAATATTCTTCTCCAACTCTTCGACACACGTATACTACATCAGAGGCTCCAAAAAAAAACATTGAAAAAAGTATGATTATTTTAAAACAATTTTAAATAATTTAAGTTTTTAATTTTCTTTTTATAATAACCAACATTAGTTTAAAATTACCTCAAAGTTGGATTTATATGACCAAATGACTTTTGCCTAATTTTCAAATGTCCATTATTGCTGTTTTTGGGTCTACTCTAACCTGAGTTATATTTATTTCTGAGAGCCACGATTTGTGTCGGGCTTTACGGATTTTGTGTCTCCAGACGCAAATTTTATAATTATATGAAGTGTATTTGACCTGGCGACAGCTTGGCGACGTTGCTGATACGGAAGCGATGCCAACTCAAACGCTCCTCTATGCCACGTTTGGCGACTGCACTACGCTGGCGATCCTTCCAAGAAAATGCATACGCGATAACGGCGACTACCTTACTCTTTCGTCAGAAACGTCGCCGACAAGACATGCGCGAACAAATAAAATACTATCAGGGTCTGGGTCGAGCTGGATCCACCAAATCGCAGCTGGAGTACCGCAGGGGTCGACGCTGGGAGCACTTCTCTTCATTTGCTACACAGCCGACATACCAATTTCGGCAGATAGAAGCGAACTGCTATAAAAGGATGCACCCATCTTTTTTTTAATCATGTTGCGGTGGCGTTAGTAGAGAATAATTGCGATTTCTTCCACGTCCATTTCGCTTCCGTTCATGATACTAAGGCCACTCTGGCCACTCGTTTTGCCGACCACAAGTAGCCAAGAGTGGCCACAATTGAGATGTTAGCTACGTCGCCGTGAATTCCTGGTGATATATAGCCAGCTTCGCTTAAATCGCGTTTTTTGGCATTTTTTTAATGTTTATATAATATTCAAAATAAATTATTAAATAAAAAAAATTACAACAAATAAAAGACGAAATCACGCAACTGAACACAATAAGACTTACAATCCCAATTTAAAACTCAAGTGAGCAATAAAAAAGGACGAATTACTTAGTTTATTTTGCAAAATTACGGTTAAAATTACTTGTTAAAATATTTCAGTCAGACTATGCACTTGTAAAGAGTTACACACCATTTAAAGAGGGGTCCCATTATTATGGCCAGGGCTGTGTACGTAGAAAATTGTTGGTTTAGCTAGCTAATATATTAAAAATATGTATGATGCAATAGATTAATAAATAGAGCACATAAATTATAATCGAAATGCGTTTATTATGTTGCTAGTAATTATTACTTGTAAGTATGATGCGTATTTGTACGAAATATCATTTTAAAAATTACATAAATTAAAAATTGGTTGTTGCATTTTAAATACCCAAAATTTAAATTTAGACAGTAATTAAAATTGAAGAAATATTAAAATGATCGTCAATAAATAGAAAGTAGCTCATACGATCTATATTCATACAATCGTAATTTATATATTTGCTGACACGATAGCCAAGAATCTGAGAACTCATTTCTATCGAAACGCAGCACCATTCAAGCTTGTTTTCTATGCCTAAATTTATAAAAAAGTTTATGTTAAATGAACAATCATAACACTATATTTTTCTTAAGAGTCGGTACACTTTGACGGGTGGCAATTACATAGAGATTGAGCCTCTGCAGTAGTATTTTTATTGAAAGTTTACCATTTATGTTACGTGTTAAAACGATGCGAGTGATCGGCGGACGAGGCTTCACCGGTCGTCGCGGTTCGCCGAATTATGTGCTGCCCACAGCCACTATTATTATTTTTAGATAAAACATTATGATTTAATGAATGTCAATGTTGTTTGATTATCACAACCCAACAGTTGACAACCACTGTGTCCGATCGTTGACGTTTGTCGGCGGCGGCGGTTGTCAAGGTTTGCCTTCTTCGATATTTTTCTAAGATCTATGAATTAATAAACCACATATTATTATTTTCAATCATATACAATCTAATTGGCAACATCTTCAATAAATTACAAAACCGCGAGAGTTGCAGATAACTATATTTGTATTATTTATAACCTGTATCATTTTGACGTGTCGGTTTTTTTGTCGATTTGTGACGTTTCAACTATTATTCAATATTAAATAATTGCAATTGCATAATTGTATTATGTTTATCAAAATACAATTTTATAAATTATGAATATCATTTCAGAATAATGTAAGAGCGAACAAACAAAACACCGTGTGAATATTTACATAAACACAAAAGACGCAAAGATGGCTAGAAACAGGAAGACCGTAACTCATGCAGATTTCCCCGGAAATAAAAAAGATGGCGGCAATAGTAGCAGTTCTACGGCGAGCGAAAAAATAGAAGTGAAAAAATCTGGGATACTATCTTATTGGAAAGCAGAGCTCGGATTTATATGTTTCGCGGTAGCAGCGTATATCGGCTATCTGGGATATTTAGAAACAAGAGTCAACACTCCGTTCGATGAAACCAAAGTAATTCAAATTCAATGTATTATATATGGTTTATATTAAAAATTTAATTATTTAACATGTTATTTATTATACGCAGGTTGTTCAGTTTTCCGGTCTGGACATTCCCGAAAAGTTTTGGGGTTCGTATCGTCCCGGACATTACTTCGGGATGAAAACTAGAGATCCTCACTCGATCGTGATGGGTTTGATGTGGTATTCGCCGACGAGATTGCGACCTGGCGGAGACGGAATCAGACATTGGTGCTCTCAATCCGATAATTTGAGAAAGTATGGATGGATTCGCCATGATGGAGTTTCGTTCGGAGAGCAAGAGATATTCGATGGGCCGATCAAATTAACAACTTCTTTTGTAAAACGATTGGGTGGACGTCACGGGGGCGATTGGACTGCTAGGATTACTGTCAATTCAGACACTGTATGTGTTATATGAGTATTAGTAATTGTATTTACGTGTATTTTAATCTATACAAATCACAATTTGGAAAAAATTTGTTCCTTTCGCGTTGGTTTTGTGGGCGTTAAAAATAAAAATCTCTTGCTACAATGGGGCGGAAAAATAATTTGATGGCAGAAAAAAGAACTGCAATGGTCACTCTTCACCAGGACAACAGAACTTGGCGATATATTGCCTTAAAATTAAATACCTATCTCTAAGACCGTGCAGAAAGATATGAAAAGTTTTAAAGATCCTTGTAAGGAAATTGGTTATTTAATTCTTCTGAAGTCAAATGAAAGTTTTTGGAAAAATATATAATGGTAACTGTATTTGTTTAACGAGATTCACTGGCAGTCTTTAACAACGTTTTGGAAAAAAATTAAACAGTATTTTTGACTCAACTTTGGGTACTTTCTCGTACATTTTTGCCGTCGAACATTCTTAATTTGTCTTCATATTTTTATATTTATATTCATGTGCATTATAATATATTTTATTTTAGTCATCCCCTGAATACGACCCAAAAAATGCTGAGAATGAGACGTTAACCTTAATATGGTACACGAGTATCGAAGGAGCCGGTGGGAGTGGTGGGGCTGAAATTCATCCTTCAAGAGCAGCGTCTCGTAAAGCGACTGGAGTAAGAGGTTATACGCCTTCTTTAGGCGATTTCAAATTGAATCTGATACCTCATGAAGGTATGTAAATAGTACTAAATTTGAATAATATATATTACCGTATATTATGACTACATATATTACATTCTTTTAAGGACAACTAATGCATGAATCATATCTAAGTACCGTTTCATTGGGACTGCATTTATTGCGTGAAACTGTCGTTTCATCTTTGAGACTTGCTAGAGATACTCGCACTGGTCAGCAATGGATCGCCTTAGCCGGCGAATTGCTCGGACAGGGACCTTCTGATAAAAATAAAGTAAATCCAATACATAACAGCATCTTATTAATACATATAATCATTGAAATAAATTTACAGCCCGAACCGAATTTGATAGCCACGCAGTTGACGATCAAAATACCGTTCTCTCTGGACGTAGTATATGAATCGGGAAGCTTTATAGAACGCGATGAAGAAATGAGTGGTGTGGAGTACACAAAAGAGCTCGATCAGAGTATTAAAAAGTTCGATGATAGATTTGAAGAGACTTTTAGCCTTATAAGTAAAGGGTATGTTAATGAAAGATTTATAATGTATATTATATGACAGTAATAATTCAATTTTAATTAAATACAATTAGGTTTAACGATTCAGAGGTTGAGTTTGCGAAAGCAGCATTTAGCAATTTGATAGGTGGAATTGGTTACTTTTACGGTTCGAGTAGAGTATTATCGCTCAGGACTCACGAACCCGTGCCTTATTGGAAAGCTCCGTTATATACCGCCGTTCCTTCTAGGTATTCTATTCTATCAATATAATTATGATTCAGAAATAATATATTAAGTTTCACATTAAATTTTAGATCTCATTTTCCGAGAGGTTTCTTGTGGGACGAAGGATTTCATGGATTGCTTATAGCTCATTGGGATAAGAATATCGCTCTGGATATAATGGCGCACTGGTTCGATTTAATGAACGTCGAAGGATGGATTCCGAGGGAGCAAATACTTGGTAATACATACAATGTTTCTTATGGTTTGGATTCTCATAGGAAGCGTATTACTTATGAGATTAATTTGTTATTTTAGGCGCTGAAGCTCTAGCTAGAGTACCCGAAGAGTTCGTTATTCAAAAAAATACAAACGCAAATCCTCCTACGTTTTTCCTGACTCTGCTGCAAATATTGGGAGATGATCCTATGGAATTAGATCCTAATAGTAATGAGTATCTTACATTGAACCGAATGTTTCCTAGATTACAGGTAAGTCAAACTCAGAGTTTTAAAAATATTAACAAAATTACAATCACAAATGTCGAATTGAATTGACTAAAATGCTAATATATACATTTCAGTCGTGGTACAGTTGGTTTAATACAACTCAAACTGGTGAATTGCCAACATCTTATAGATGGCAAGGTCGTGATCCTGAAGCGATTGGTGAATTGAATCCAAAAACATTAACATCAGGACTTGATGATTATCCTAGGTATGTATTCAAAGCTAGTATACTACCTAAGAGATAACAAACTACGTATAGCTACGACATAATAATAAGGCAAAAAAATCATTTGATATGGAGAAATCAAATTTATGTCATTTTTTAAAATTACTTTACTGTAGATTTTGTAGATGTAAAGATTTGCTCCAAAAATCACAACATTTTCTATAAAACAACTTATATTTTTATTATTTATTTCACACATTCCGTTAAGAAAAAATGTTTTATGAAGACATAAATATGGTCTTTAATAGCTCACCAATGAATAGTATTTTTCAAAACACGTACCTCTATGGAGGAGAATGGCACAAGATGTACAAACGTATCGGGGCTTGTTGCGTTTTGTGTGCGCTGGCAAACAATCCGTTTATATAAAAATTGTGACATTCATAGAATTTTAATTAACCTAAGAGTGGGGAAAATATGCTTTGTATTGTTGAGAGTGACATAATCTCGCTGCATGTCTTTGAATCAAATGATTTTATAAATTTAGAAAATGTTTCTGATCCTGCATTATTATGAATATGAAAAATGCTAGACATTATAGCAATTAAATTTTTCATCGCCACGATTATTTATATATTTTAATAATAAATATTTTTTAGAGCATCACATCCTAATAAAATTGAAAGACATGTAGACCTTCGTTGTTGGATGGAACTCGGAGCTCGTGTCCTCGGGTCAATAGCTCAAGCTATAGGTCGTACGTCAGCATCCGAGCGTTATTTGACTGCATCAGATTATTTGAGGAATCCTACACTTTTGGCTGATTTGCATTGGTCATCTTACACAGATTCGTTCAGCGATTACGGTATAGAATTTTAACAACTATATATTTAGGGCGTTGTGTAAATTTTGTTTTATTATAGGCTTACATACTGACGATGTGGCTTTAAAACGACCAGCACCAAACACTAGAGGAGGCAGCGGTCCGACGAATCCTATCAGAGTTTCGCTACGTGCACCAGAACCGAGATACATAGATTCTGCGTTCGGATACGTCAGTTTATTTCCACTTTTTCTTCAAGTACTTAAACCAGATTGTCCGAGGCTCGGTAGACTATTAAGTCAAATGACTAAACCTGAACTTTTATGGACACCATACGGTCTTAGGTGAGTATTAATTTATCTTAATCGAGTCATTGATTATTTTTATGGTTATTGTATTTACTTTATAGATCATTGTCGAAGAATTCTCCACTGTACATGAAAAGAAACACAGAACATGATCCCCCATATTGGCGTGGTCAGATTTGGATCAATATGAATTACTTAGCTGTTAGAGCGCTTCATCATTACGCTAATGTAGAAGGGCCGCATTCAGATTTAGCTTTATCGATATATAAAAAATTAAGAAAAAATTTAATGAGTAAATATATTTTAATTGATATTTATATATTATAATTTATACAATAATAAATGTCGTACATATATGTATTTATTTTTTTAGATAATATCATGAAAGAATACAAGAGAACTGGATATTTATGGGAACAGTATTCGGATAAGACGGGCGAAGGATCGGGCTGCAAACCATTCACTGGCTGGACTAGTTTAATCGTATTGATCATGTCTGAAAAATATTAGTTGTCATTTTTTTTAATAGAATCAATGTAAAAAATAATAAGGTCAATTTTTTATATGCAATAATAACCTAGTCTCAATGAACTTCTATTGTAAAATTAAAATTTAAAATAAGGAAATGTTCAAACATCAGACTGATAAGAATATTCATGAATATCAGATTAGTTTGTATTTATCAACATTGTAAATATTGTACATTGCAATGTAATATTAATCAAAAACAAAACGTTACATAATAAATTGTATTGATACATAAATTGTCAGTTAAAAAATAAACATAGAATGCGATATTAGGATTGTTAAAAAATAAATAGAGATATGTATATGTAACAATTAGAATCAATCTCAGACACCTTTTCTCATTTGTAAAGAACAATTGTATACTAATGCTTATTTAATATTTATAAATACTATACAAATTACTTTCTATTGATAACAACAATTAGTACCATAAAGATAACCAAATTGCATAAAGTAATGACCTGAAAATGTTATATTTGTCTGATTGTAATAGATGATCATTTACTATACATATATGTATATATGTATGTAGTAAAAGAATCATAATTAATATACATATTTGATATTGATTCTAAATGTCATTTACATATGTACTTATAATTTATTAGACACTTTCAAGCTTTGTTCTTTAAATAGATATTTTAAGATAAGCTAATGAAGCATGCATTTGACAATCTCCATTTGTTTGGTTTAAAAAAAATTATCAGTAATAGTTATAATGTTGAGGTGAGATGGTTGAATGTTAAAATTATGAATTTCTTGTACTTATTTACATAATCATTCCGTTTATCAAAGAAAATTGTTATTTTTTGTGTCATTATCTGTATATAAAGAAAAAATATAATGATTTTAAAAATAATAACGCAAATGTTTGTTTCATAATTATCCAGGTAGCAACAAATTAATTAATTTTCAAATGCTACAGAATAAAATACAAACAATGATAAAATTAGTTCATGTCCTTTCAATCTCTCTTCGATATCACCAGAATTTCAGAGTTATAAAATAAATATATTAAATATAACATTCAAACACTTAAAAAACCAATAAATAAAAAAGGTTTAAGAAACTAATTAAAAAATTCAGTAACTATTTTTTCATCCTTTATTGTGCTTTAAAATTAATAAAAGTTACATAAAAAGAGATTATCCAATATTTTTTTTTAATTATACACAAATACCTTTTTGATATAAATTAAAAGTGTTCATCACGTTAAACAATAATTATAATATAATAACATTTTATAATATACATGTACCAGAAATTGTACATATAATAAAGGTTTAAAAAAATAATGTGCGTCATTATATTTAACATTTATAAATATATTTTCTTCGTATTAAATAAACGAGTCAATAAAATCCGGCAAGTTAGTATACTGTTCACGATAATAGAATTTAAAGCTGCAGTTAATCAACGAGTACTAATTGATTTTTATTTCTGTGTTAATATTGAGGTTATTATGAGTGTATACAAATTGTATTCAGCTCGCAAAGTACGAAAAAAATATTGACTCGTTCTAGTGTATATGTTCACTAAATAGTTTTACATACTTCACAATGAAAGCTTTTCGTTATACATATTGTTTTAGCTTAAAACAAAATTGTAAATTTACTGGACAGGATTTTTAAGTATGTAAAGATTCCCTAAGAATCTTTCCATAGATCAGCATTAATAGTTAATATTGAATAATGAAAATAAAAAAATCACCCAGAAATGTTAATTAAGAAGCAAAAATCTTTAATATTATATTGTATCTACAGAAAGCACATCTCTACCAGTATACACATTATTTATCAAAATAAATACATACATACATTACCTTGGTAACTATTATATTATTACTGCATATTCAAGCAATACTCTTGCAAAAACATAACATTTTTTCTCTTCATTAAATATATACTATTAACACAAGGAAAAATATAAGAAAGTAAATTTAAAATTTAGTTTCATTGAAATATAATAATCGGCTCCTGGCAGTAGCTCAAATCTACAAAAATATTAGCTGTCAA
This sequence comes from Plectrocnemia conspersa, assembly GCF_051122295.1. Classification (NCBI taxonomy): domain Eukaryota; kingdom Metazoa; phylum Arthropoda; class Insecta; order Trichoptera; family Polycentropodidae; genus Plectrocnemia; species Plectrocnemia conspersa. The sequence continues at coordinate 18,620,336 of NW_028277166.1, read as the reverse complement.
ATTATCATAGCGATCACAGCTTAATAGTCTTTTAAAATGTGCAATTACACATAAGATACCACAGTGCATATATTTTTATTATAAATATAATATTTATATAGTATGTTCGTACTCATTACTCACTAAGTTTTATCGATCCATTGTCATTGTCCTCAACCAAGCGTTAGTCTTCATTAGTGAATCAGACCATTTTTAATAACACCATTCTGAGACAGCATTATGTCAAATTTAAATTAACCTATCTTCTGATATGACTGTTTTATAAGGTATATGCTTACAGTTATAAAACACAATGCTACCGAAATAAATATTCAAAATGTAAATTTACGAGTCTATCAAAATTGATGCGTTGAAAATATATCAGTCTCTGTTTAAAGGCTAAATGATTTTTCGGATCTTATGAGAATAAATCATAAAAATATTTGGTTCGCTTTAAACGCTATTTAATTATGCAATGTGAATATTGGTGTGTTTTAAAATGTTTCAAAATATTTTGCTATACAAACTGAACGTGTAATTCTTCATATTAGTGCCGGACAAAAATAAAAGGAAATAAAAAATGTTTCAATTTCTTTAATAAAAATAAATTTAAATTATATAGTAAATATGGAAATGTTACAAGGTAAAAGTAATTTTTAACATGAGGTGATATCAAAAAATAAAAAAGAATAAACTAGAATTTTTAAATAACTACATATAAGTGGAATAACATTTTATATAAATACAGTAATAGAACAACTAATTTATGTTTGTAATATTACATCTATCCAAAGCCAAAACGTACCACCGTATGAACATATTTAAATAATAATAAACCAACTAAAATTTGTGAAAACTCATTTCATAATAAATACAAATTATTATCTGACTACCAATTTAAAACAGGGTATTACATTTCTACCTTAGTCTTCAACGGTAAAAATAGAGAAACAAAAATATTTTCTATTTTCGAACAACAGCTTAGCAAAGTTCGGGTGCCAATATTAAACATACACGATGTAAAGGTTATATTATATATACGAATATATAATCCAACAATTTTTAAGATTGTTCATTTATTTCCATTAGAAAATGCATGCATTTTCTGTTAAAATAATTGAACGTTTGAAAAATAAATTATATACATTTTCGATAAAATTACAATACTGTTATTGTTATTAAATATATAATAAATAATTAGCTGCAAAATAACATAGTTTTGAATTTAGAAAAAAACATTCAGAGTTCAAATATGCAACACTTACGAGCATTGCATTATTTTAAAATTTAAAATATAAGTAATGGTTTTAATTACATAAACAAAATCTGTTGGGGTACGTTCAATTAGCTATTAAATTACATTCGAGACATCCGATTTAAGAGTATTACATTTTAGGTAAATAGGCAATGTCCTGCCATGGATGGCGATACAGCGGTTGTTGCAATCTCTTTTGGTCGAGGAAGTGACCTACCAAACCGATGGTCCTTCCTAATACGAACAGCGCGTTTATTGAACCCATTTTAATGTATTGTTGAGCCTCTTGCCTGTGAAAAATAAAACAATAACATTAAAATTAACACGTAACATTAAACGAATTAAAATGTGACTATTTGTTTACTTTGTAAAGTCTCCGTTGTGGGAGAATAAATCCACAAATGCCGCTGCAATTAATCCGTCAACGTTGAGAATGAGATTTGGCTTCTTGCGAGTCGTGATGGCTTCGACGGCTAATGCGTAATCTAGGGTCGGATGATGAGGAAAATGGTTTAAGACAAATTTCTTCAGTACGCTCACACGCTCGTCGGGATTGTTGATCGATTTCACTCTACAACAAAATTTTTCTTTTGAAATTTTTATTAATTTTTACTATTTAAAAAAAAAAATTATAGCGCACCTGTGGCCAATGCCCATGATCAACTCTCCGTTGGCACGTTTCTCGTTAACAAAATCCATAGGATGCAGGCCAGCGTCCATAGCGGCCGAAAAATCTTGAGCCGCTTTATCCAAAGCTCCGCCGAACCGGTCGCCCTAAAATATGAAATAATAATGATTAATAGATAAGGAAATAAAATGAATAACGAAGTGTTCGAGAATTTTTAACTCACTATCGTTAACAATCCGCTCACGACTGACGAAATTAAATCTTTACCAGCCCGAGCGGTAACAATGGTATTATGAGCGCCGCTTACGGCCGGTCCATGATCTGCCGTCACTACTAAGCACATTTCTAAGAACTGACACATTTTTTCTGGTAATTCTCTTTGGAACCTACAAATTTAATTATATTTAAAATTGTGACATTCAGTTCGATGCATAATAGCGACATTAACTCATTGTTTTGGCCTGTTTTAGAATAATTATACGTTTTTATAAATCACTAAATATACAGTACACATTCAGCAATAAAACGAACATTAGTAAGTACTCTTAAATGATAGTTTGTAACAAATTAAATTAGCAAAATAAAGGGACCAGACATCTACTGAACTCACATTTTTACAGGTCCCGCATTCCGCCACAAGTAAAAACAACGAAATTTTACAGGTCTTGTAAACAATATGTTAAGTCAAACTGAAAAAAATCAATCACCATAGTAAGCTGAGCGTAAGTCCAATGCCGTTTGGACGTTCTACCAATGCAGATATAGGGACTCCGCTATACGATAGTTCCTTGCCTCTCTCGTCGCATATGGTACTGACGAATGCTGCGGGTTTGCGGACTAATCCCAATTTCTTAACAAAGATAAGGCACAGAATATTTTTTAAAATAATAAATATTTACACATACTACCAGGCGCGCGTACGATGAGATACATTCCCTTTCGCTCGTTCTCGTGTTAGAGATAAGAGCGTGCGTTACATGCGTTCCGCACGCCCACTTCTTCTCACTCGCTCTCGTCACTTAACATGCGAGTGAGCGAAAGGGAACGTTTGTCACCCATTTGCACCTGCATAGCACGTTAACTGTCAGGCAAAATTTAGTTTTTGTTACATATCATACAAAAAAATATTATATGAATAAAACTAAAATCAATATTTTTTCCTTATTATAGTATGTGTACAACTATAAGACGTCACGTCGGGTATATTTGGTGTTAAATTCCATTATGGAAGCAGCCGATAGCGCATATGAAATTTTTTTGTAAGCAAACTTTGCAGATCACACTGCAAATAAACGTTGATCACCGGCAGTTAACGTGCTAATTATCGCAATATTAAAATTACCATCGCCCATTCAAAGTCCATCGGCACTTTCGGTGGAGGTACTTCTTCACGGGGAGTGATTTGTCCGCTCTCGACCAACTTGTTATAAACTCTGGCAATTTCGTTTCCGAGAGTGTCAAACGTTTCGGGTACGAACGCTCCGAATCTTCTCAGTTCGCGATTCTTACAAGTGGCTTCTTCAACCTGGGACGCGGCGCTCGATCCGGCGTGACCGAATTGCACTTCAGACTTGAACATCGCTAAAATTATATCACAATCGGTTAGACTTTCGATACATTTTTTTTACAACAGTAAACATTATGTAAAATAACAACCTGAACACGTTCCGATGCACCAGGCCACCAAAGGTTTAGTGATTTGCTTTTTAAGCATCGCAAGGCAAACCCTGTATTCTTCGATTCCACCGACTTCTCCCAATAATACCATCATTTTTACTTTGGGATCTTTTTCATATCTGATCAGATGGTCGAGGAAGGTAGTCACCGGATAACGATCTCCACCGATAGCGACCCCTTCGTAGACCCCGTCGGACTCTTTAGAAATAATATTATTTAATTCGTTAGACATTCCACCGGACTTTGTGACATATGCGACGCTAGAATTAAAAAAAAAGTATGGATCGATTGAGTTAATCTTAGGACCGTGTCCATGTTTAGGTTTAAAATTACCTTCCAGGACGGTAAAGTTTTGATTCCAATATATTATCGATCATTCCTGCAGTGTTGCCGATTTTGAAGCAGCCTGGTTTTATTCCACCGACTGTCGCCGGACCTATTATATTAACCTTATAAAAGAAAAATTATCGTCAAAGTTTTATATTTAAATTATATTTTAAGTAATTATTGCAATAATACATTTTTCTCTTCTGCGACTTTCAGAAGTTTTCTCGTAAACCTTTCTGGAATTCCTTCGGCGATGATTACTATAGTTTTAATGTTTTTAAAATTCATCGCTTGCAATGTAGAATCGTACGCAGATCTCAACGAAGCAAAGTTGATCAGAACGGTAGCTTCGGTGTGTTTTGTAAACGCGACATCCAGGTCATTGTAAACTGTAAGAAACCGACGGGTTTAAATTATGTATGCGTATTTATATCGCGCGCTATCGAAACATAGTGCAATTACCCGGAATGAATATCTCCTTGCTGCCGAAATAGAATTTTTCCTTATGATCTGACGTGAACGGATAAACCACCGCCGTGACCGACGGCGCTTCTCGTCGACACACAAAATCAAAGTCCAACATGTTCTATAGCGAATGTCAACATATAACATAACGTACGGATGCAAAATATACAATATAAAAACAAACCTGAATTGCTCTATTCTGCATTCCCCAAACGATCGATTTGGTTTCGTTGTTGAACAAGATGTCGCCGGTAGGCAGCGGTCTCTTTTTTCCTTGACTGCAAATGTTCGCGAGTTGTTCGTGCGTAATCGGATTCTCGGTATGACCGTTCAACGCCGCGTCGGTATTTTCCGGGTGTACTGTGATAAATTTAGGATTAGGCATATCCGGAAGCCACGCTTCCTCCGGTATAGGCTCTTGTCCCAACGCCAATCGGCAGATGTACGTCATGTGTACTTCCGGACCGAAGACGTAAATCGGAATTTTGAGTTTTTCTCCCTCTTCCCGCATGCGTCTGTACATCCGAAAATAAAAAAGGGTTTTTAAATAACGAAAAAATTCAATCGAACGTTATAATAAGCACCTGAGTCCTTCTTGGTAATTCGGACCGCCTCTGCGCACAAAGATTGTGACCTTGTGCTCCTTCAGTTGTTTCTCGTTTTTGTCGATGGACGTAATAATGCCTCGAAAAGTATCGGCGACGTTAGTGAAATTTGCAATACCTCCGCCGATTATGAGTATCTTAAAATTAATACGAACATTATTACAGAGAAAAAAATAAAGAAACAACTGGAAATATTAAAACCCAACCTTTCCGTCGGGATGAGGCGTTCCGCTGCACATTAGCTTGATAATCGTAGCGGCGTACGCTGCAGTTTGACCTTCGGTGGGAGCTCCGCTGTATTCGCCGTAATTCGCTAACAGATCGGAACCGCCGATGTCGCACAACGTGTCCGTGTAAACTACGGAAGCGCCTCCGCCGGCGACCATCGTCCATACCCTCGCGTCTTTGTTTAAAATGGTCAACTGAAACGAACGCAACAACGTGAAACATACGAATACGAAGGAGCGCACATCGACAATATTTAACAGCATTTAATACTTTAAGACTAGCTCCGCTTTTCGCGTCTAACTCCGATATGTATTCTTCCTCGGGCAAGCGTTGTCTTCCGAAAGGAGGTGGAAAATCTACACCTTGCCAGTTCTTAGCGCAAGCGAAATCGGCCGTTTGGTCTAATTTAGCGGCGAGATCCAAAATATAAATTTTTCCATCGTCCGTCACGACGATCGGGTTGATTTCTAAATACGTGAAGTGCAAGTCTACGAATATCTTATGAAGCGCGACGATGAACGGAGCTACGATACTAAATTATGAAAAAATTATATTATATTATATAGCTGCAATAAAACGGGTATATTTCAATTTTAAAACGCCACTGACGCAATTTTATTTTTCGACAGTTTAGTCAGCACGCTGGCGGCTTGGGCCGCCGTCATGTCGCATCCGGTCTCGATATCGACGGTTTCGGCATCCTTGTCCACGTCGCCGACGTCGACTCCGCCTCTGCTCAAGAACATTACGGTGTCCATGTCTCGGTTGGACGTGATGCAGATGTACATTTCTTCGGCCTGAAAAAATATCGATCTTAGTAACGCACCCGCGATAGAAACGATACGAGTTTGTTTTTTAAATAATCACCTGCGTATGTTTAATGAAAGGTTCAACGATGAACCTGTCCAAAACGCCGCTGACGGCTCCGACGTTCGTCTCTTGGTTTCTATGCTTCTGTACCCATTGTCGAACTTCGACGAGATCGAGTCCGACGCCGACCAAACCCAGTTGTCCCCTGCGCTTGAGCAGCATGTCCACCTTCACGACTAACTTCTGTCGGAAAAACGTAATTACATTTTTAAGTATTTTTTCTGAAAATTCTTGGCGTATAAATTTGATAAAATACCTCAGATTTGAGCCACGGGTTGTTTTCGGCCAATTTGTCCCAGTCGGTGCGGTCGTCGATCGAGACACATCGGCAAGGCTGGGTGGCCGTATGTTCGTCTAAAAATCTGCTGAGCAAAAGTTTGCCAGAAGCCTCGCTTATAGCTTTGGAACACATCTCGGCGTATTTCTTTTCGATATTCGGTCAACGAAACGTGTCTGTTTTGCGATCGTACAATATGAACAAACAGGAACGTCTAACTGGCACCTTTCATTTGGACAGTCGGAAGATCGAAACGTTACCCTTCTCTATGTCGCTATCGAACGCACCACCCTGTGAATTAATCTGCGGACAGTAAAACGGAATATATTAGTTTGGTTCTTCTCGCTCGACCCGTCGAACTGCTAAACGAGAATATAATACCGTAACTACTTTCGTAAACGTCAATTCGTCGCGACAAAAGACAGCTACGGTGCCTATTTGGTCATTCATAAATCGACCACGTGCGCACTGGCAAATTAACGGTGCGAATATGCAACGACGTTTACCTTTTCGTATTTCGTTCGTCGGGCGATTCGAGAACGAAACGAAAATATTAACGACGACGAATTCGATCGTATCGCAGTTCGCGTACGTTCGGGGCGAGAACCTCGAATCGCCGAGTTCAGCTGGAACGGGGGGTAACGTCGCGTATTATGCAAAGACGCGGCATCATCGTCGGGCAACCAATGGCAGAGCAGTCCGGACATCAGCCGATCGGCTCAGCGTCGATCGCAAACCTTTTTTTTAAGAAACAAATCGAGATATCGAGAACGATTAAGGGTACGCCGGAACAATCGATCGCGCCGCAGTCGAAAAACGGATCGAAAACGAACTAGAAACGCTCGATCGCCGATCGCCGATATTTTGATCGAATCGGCGAATCGACGCACGAGAACGACAGACGAAAAGAAAGCGAGGCTTATTAACATTTTTTGCGTCAGATAATATATAAACCGCTCAGTTTATCGGATCAAAATCGAGGTCGAAATGTAGAAAGTGCTATCGACTGCGAGTGCGACTACGACGGCAACCTTGAACTTGTAACGATCGACGGAAACGAAAAACGAAGCTAAATGCGAATTTATCTAACGAGCGAAATACAACGAACGCACTTTCCTCGTAAAATTGTTAGAATGCCGAATCTCGAGTTCGAGTCGATACGGCGCTTTCTTTTTAACGACGATAAGACGACAGTGACGCAATCGCAGGCCTTCGAAGGAACTCGGCGCAGCTTCGACCGTCGACAAATCAAACAATCCGTCGAAGTCGTCGCGAGACAAAACGGCAATACCTATCTGCGCCTTGAACTTTGCGCTCGCAGATTTATTAGGTATTAACGGCTAGTTTTCCTTTTCGACGTTAAAAATACATATTTAGTAATAAACACCGTCGTCATAATGATAATCTGCATAAATCCGTCTAGTTTTTAGAACTTTGCCCAACGTCGTCGATCGAACGAGTACGAAGCCGTTAAATATTAATTTGAGTTATCTCGCAAGTCTAGCGATCGAAATATACAAAATGTACACGTTGCATGTTTAAAAATAAGTACATATTTGAAAGCAAACAGATGCACGGTCAACGAACGACCTACAAAACAACAACAAGACGAAAAATACGAAAAGGCGTTTAAAAAATAGCTACATGTAATAGCCGCATATTCGGTAGCGCTCGAGAGTTCGACGAACTGAAAAATGAAGTAAATCAGGCGACGTCGGAGATTTTCGAGGATCTTCGATCTTACGCGCGGTGGCGTCGCAGGACGTGACGCGGTAACACAGGTGCCCTGCGTATGCAAAGCGTCGGTTGCAGGGTCGAGCCGAGGGGTCAACTCAAAATCAATTCAAAATCGAAAACTGCATCGCGCCTCTATCTATTCGTCGACTTTATCGCGAAAGACGCGAGAAGAACGCAAGATAGAAAAACTAAACATAAATTTCAACTCGGCCGAAAACGCGAAAATCGCCATAGAAATAAAGTCAATTTTTCAATTATAAAACGTCAAGATCGACGTCCGTCGCGCTAGCGCACGTGCGAATCTTCCCGGGGTCAACGCGGCGGTTTCTACAACTGCACGTACCGATAGCTCCAAAATCGAAAAGTGAAAATGCGCACCGACGACAGATTTTCGCTCGTCGCTCGTTCTTGCGTTTGTTATTATTTTAATTTATCGGAATCTTCGGCCGACTTTCGCCAAATATCGCGGGTCTTATTTACCTTCGCTCGCAAATCGCAATCGAGTTTGCGTTATTCGAAACGAATGCAAAATTGAGACATTTGGAGAAAAGATAAGACGGATTTTCAGAGCGTCGAGTTTTCGATCTTACTTCGCAGACGATCCGCGGTGACGACGAAGACGCCCGATCGAAACACCGATCGTCGCGAACGCTGCCCGCGTACTGAAAAGTCGAAAGCGCGCGCGCACATTCGCCGAGACGAGGCGGAAAAGTCGGAAAGAGAGAGGGGGCAAAACTGGCGCGAGATTCTGAATAGGAAAAACTTTTCGCGACCTCGAGGTTGCATCGGCTGACGTCCGAGTGACGCAAGATACGAGCCGTCGAAAACAAACAGACCTAGAAAACGCGCATTTTGCGGAAACGATTTTTAACCGATAGCGAACTTATCTCGAAGAGCTGCACGCGCGCTCGATAATTAACGCGTTTTTAAAAAGCAATATTTCAGCGTTTTTATGACGCTTTTCATCTCAATAACGAATAACCGTACAACCGTAGGTGTAGCGGTAGCGCTGTAACGAAACGAAGATAAAAACAGAGCGGCACCCGTGCGCTTCGCTGGCTCCCTCGGGCGAGATTTAAATTAACGGTATAATACTATTATCGTACGGTAGCCGAAAAATTGAAATGCCACCTAAAATAAAATGAAAATTTATAACGAATACGAATACGAATAATATAAGCGCACCGTTAGATAAAAACCAGAAACGTGTTTATTATAAAATGAACCGATAGCTAGTTACGACCGAGTCGTGAAATAAAAACTTGTTTGTATATTAACGAGTGTATTGAGTGTATTTTTGAAAAACGTCACTCTTAAACGAGAAACCTATAACGGCGATTGTGTCGTATTAACAAAAAACATCACACGAAAGCTCTTTGTATAATACTTAGTCGCGACCGACATCGAGCGAAACCCGTTTTAAAAAGTAACCCGTAAAAAAGCGGAAACTAGGATAGCATACGCTACGAAAAACTTTCTTAATACATATTTAAAATAAAAATTATAATCGACGAATAGTGAACACGCCAAAATTGAGCACCGATAGTGACATCATTTGTCAAATCTAATCAGTCGGTTATTTAAATACCTTGCGATTGCGCACCGAGGAACATGATCGTTTTTATAATATATAAAAAGCGGATCTTATTATATTAGTTTTTCGGTTTAGGGTATTTATTTAACGTTTCGTCGCACGACAATCTTTGTATAATTATTACAAGTTTTCCTTGACAGCATTGTTGCGAGCGCAATTTTATCGATGACCGTGTATTTTGCGATTGAATCGTGGAAAGTGTGTAAAAAATGAAATAAAAACAATACGAACGTTTCGTCAACAATATATAATACAATAAGAGAACCTTTTTATGAATTGAATTGTACGTCGTAGAGAATTTTTTAAGAGTTAAAATTAACCGATAACGGCACGGCGCCCTCTTCGTCGCGCGCCCAATTTTGGAGGGTGATCGAAAGACGCAAGTGGGTAAGGGCAGCAGCGCGGATACAATCGGCTAAAGGTCGCCGCAAAGACAAATACGGGGTCAGAGAAGGGCGTCGTTTAGCATTCGCCATTTCGCGAATTGACGAGCGATCGCCTCGATACATAATTTCGTCGAGTGGAACAAAAGGGGGAAAGTTTAGGAAGCGCTGGCGGCTGTACGCCGTTTCAGCCGACGAGTGCGGAAACGTATAAAAATCGATAAACGTCATTAGCGATGCTAAGCCTTTGACTTTGCACTCGAGCCGCGAGCGTCGACTATTATAATAGTGACAGTTACAGACCTGTTCGCTATAAGACTATAAGCCGCCAAAGAGCGAAAAGCGAAAAACTCGAAACGAGAGCGTTCAAATTTGTAACTTTTCGTTTTTTCGCCGTTTCGAACTTTGAACGGAATGCGAATGCGAATGCTAATGCTAATGCTAACGGGCGATAGACGTATGCGAGAAGCGACAGAAGACTTGGAAAAAAGAGCGAACGCCGTTTTTTCGGTCAACGCTCTTTATACGCGAAACGCAGTTACCAAAGCGTATGGTATAATTAACGACGACGAAAAATATATGCCGTATGAGCCGTGAAAATTTTCATGCGCGTACAAAATAAGAGATATTTTTCGGCCTTTGAACTCGATTACTTCTTTGCGAGATAGCGCATACGAAAACGTCAGTAGTTAAGAGAAAACATAAGCGATTGGCAAATTCAAACAAACTTTCAAGCTTTATTCCTGTATTGTTCGAAGCGAAAAATTCAGACGTTGACTTTTAGCATTTTCTTGTACACCGGATGATTTCACAATAACATCCTATGTTTGTTTAAATTATTATCCGATCGAATAAAAGTAAGAATATATAATATTGCGCACCGACAAAAATAATCTACTATCAATGCGCTCGGGTCAATAGTTATCAGCGCTGGTTAGATACGAAATACGGAAGAAGCGAGAAACATTTTGCCATCTCACGGCTAAGGTACACCCAAAAAAAGTGAATAAATTCATTATTTAAATGTTCGAATCGAAGATGTAACCGGGTGCAAAAGTCAGAACGGTTAATAATCTGTCGACGTCTGTACGTTTTCAAAACTCTATGATGAACCGTAAACCGTTCGGTCCGGTGGAATTGGAAATTCTGACAAAATTGCTCTACGTGTCGTTCGAATGCAAACGACGAGCGACCAAGTGAGTACGAAATACATGACGTAAGTCGCGAAAGAGCGCAGAGCGAATCTTCGAAGGGCTGACGTTCAATATGCGTGCATACCGGCGTCGATTCGATCGAGCGAGCGGGCGGGCGGGCGGGCTGGCTAGTGAGCTGGCGGGCGCGCGCGCGACACCTTCGATCCGATCTCTCACCGATTGCGTATATTTCAGCAGACCGTCATCTCCGCGAACCAGAACAACCGCACGCCGGCACGCGAAGTCGCACGCAGCTCTACACCGCGCATAGACACGCCGCGCTCTTGTCTATGGTGCTATTGCTATTCCGTTCGAATATATTTTACTATGTTATTATTAATAATATTCTAACTACATATTACACGATTATTACTATTATTATTATTATTAGTATTATTATTATTATTATTATTATTACATCCTTTATAAAATTGCGGGTTTATAAAACCGACTGGTAAAATAAAGAAAAGATTTTAAGTTGAAACGCGGCCAATAATAAGTTGAAATTATCGAAAAGAGCGAGTGAAAATTTGATTCGATTTGATTAAATTAAACGCCATGGCCGCGAATCGGCGCGTTAAGATCGAGCGGCCGCCATTCGTGCGGGATCGTATGGAGCGTCTTCGCCGGCGTCGCGAGTGTCATTCCAGTAGCTAAATTGTTTAATCCTCAAGGTATTTAATGCGCTTTCATCTTTGTCGCCGTCGCCGTCGCCGTCCGAACGATTTTGCGAAACGAAAGACTCGGCGGATCGGTAGATTGGCGGATCGATCGAACCGCCGACCGCCGATCCGCCGATCCGCCGCGCGTCGCTATCCCCCCGCGCTATTTTCGTTTCGCAATCGGTGTAAAAGGTGTCAAATGTGTATAATGGCCATTGTGAACATTTTAGAAAATGGAGGAGGATTTAGCGAAATGGAGTGATGAGCGACCCGAACGCGAACGAGATGTAGAAATGGGTGATGATGAAATGAAAGGTGCAATAAAAGATGTTGATGATGATCCCGATCACTGTGCAGGTGATGAGGCATATATGGAAGGAGAATATTTAGAAGAGGGTTATGAAGATGAATTTAGACAAGGTCGCGGTGGTGGTAGAGGAAATTTTAGGTCAGTTCACTCACTTTCCTAAGATTTTGCTGTTTTTCTTTCTTTACTAGCCTAGGTGCAATATGCTTGAATCTTACTTACGCGTCCGTCGCTAATGTGCATGTTATGCGTTAAGGGAACAATAACAGAGTCGTCCCTGCCCCCACCCCCCACCCCCCACCCCCTCGTTCTCCCTTCCGACCCGCCGACCGATCGTTGACTGTCTTCGGATGCGTTTCAGGGGCAGGAGTCGCGGCGGTCCGCCGCCCGGATGGAGAGGAGCGCGCTTTAGAGGTCGCGGATTCGGACCCGGAGGACCTAGGCCGCCACCGCCCTTCTTCAGACCCCCTCGGCTTATGCCGCCGCCGTCCGGAGCGCATCCGCCCAGATATCCTCCGGATCATCAGCCTTGGGGTCATCCAGGTGACTATTTGTCTTAAGCGCCGAAACCTCGATCCGACCGAAACCGAGTGACCGATTTCGTTCGTTCCGCAGGTATGATGGGCGGACCGCCCGGCCCCTTCGGGCCTCCGGGGATGATGGGACCCGGAGGTCCGCCAGGGCCGATGGGAGGACCCCCTCCGAATCACATGATGGGCAACTACGGCGGGCCTCCCGCTATGGGACCCCCGCCTAACGTGCAGAATATGGTAAGCCGTCTCCCATACTTCGCCTATATTCGTCGAAATAACCTCGTTGAAATAACTTCGCAGCCGGGACCGGAGCTCTGGGTGGAGGCCAAGTCGGAAGAGGGGAAGAGCTATTTCTATCATGCCAGAACGCGCGAGACCACGTGGACGAGGCCCCAGGAAGGCCCGCACTGCAAAGTCATCACGCAGAGCGAAGTGGAGGCCATGGCTCAAGGGCAGATGGGAAGCAACGGACCGATGGGACCTAACGGTCCTATGAACCAGAACGGTCCCATGGGTCCCGGCATGGGGATGAACGGGCCCATGGGTCCCAACGGACCCGCGTCGGGTCCCATGGGCCCCAACGGCAACGCGGGCCCCGGAGGGCCGATGGGTCCGAGCGGGTCCAACGGTCAGATGGGTCACGGCGCGCCTCCGGGACACATGGGACCCAACGGGCCCGTCGGCCCCCCAGGGGGACCGATCGGGCCGCCTGGAACGCAGATGTCGCCGATGGGGCCCAACGTCAACTACGGCGGCGGCAACCAAGCTTCGATCGGATTGAACGGAGCGAGTCAGAGCGGAGGAATTCCAGGGATGGGACAAAAATTAGAAGGTGCGCTTTAAATTTGCTCTTTTTTTTTTACAAAAATTAGAAGGTGCGTGTTGTAGTCCGGCGGCGTCATTGGGCCTTATTTTTTTGAAAACGACCAAGGTCAGATTAACAGTCGACAGTGAGTGCTACAGGCACATGATAATCGATTATTTTTGCCACGAAATCGTAGATATTAACGTGGAAGACGTGCGGTTCCAACGAGACGGTGCAACTTGCCACGAAATCGGGTCCAACGTTAGACGTTTTGATGAGGTCAACTGACCGCCAAGATTGTGCGATTTAACCGTTTTTTTTTGTGGGGTTACGCTAAGAGTCAAGTTTACGCCGACAAATCCGAAACGTTGGAGCACATAAAACCTAACATCCGCCAACGACATGTACGAAAAGTCGTCGAAAATTACACCAAAAGGATCGGCTGCTGCAAAAAGTTAAGAAGCTGCCACTTAATTCATATTATTTTCCATAATTGATGAAATCCGAAGATACCCTTAAATTTGTCGGTTTTAAAAGTTCGAGAACTAATGTTTCATCACCTTTATTACAAAATTGCTCTCTTATTCGAATATCATTTTAAAACACTCATATTTTTAAAATAATATATTAGCAGCTACTAGGGTTTTCACACTCACCGTGTAATATGATTGATTAGGATGGTTTTTAAGTATACTTTACTAAAAGACGTCAAATTAAATGGTCAGTAAAATTATATTAATATATTGTTGTTATTTTTTTTTTACATATTGTCAGTAAAACTCCACTTGCAGCTAATAACATAGCTACAATACCAAAACCAATTATTTTTTTTATGTGATTTTTGGGTAGAAATATTTCATATTCCTTTTTTTACTAAATTCACATGATTTTGTACTTTACTTGACAAGTTTATATCAATATTTGTAAAATTTATGATATCCATTTGGCAGTATATCAGTAAAGAAAGACTGCTTATTTTATAAGCTTAGGATTCTTTCTGGACTTTTTACTATATAATGTATTTCCTTGCGAGTCGACAAAATTCATTCAAAATTTACATTGAATAGAAAATATAAACAGTGATGCAAAATTCAATATAGATTTTTCTTCGTTTTATGTATGAAGAAAGAATACTTGAAATAAATGAATCTGGTTTTTTATCTAATTATTTTTTAAACATAATTTTGTTTGATACGAAAGGGCAAATTAACACTAAGCAACCCGGCGAAGACGAAGAATTGAGCAACGATAACTCTCCGAATCAATCGGCGATGAATCACATGCAACAAGGTATGCGCGTCGTTTCGTTATTTATAATTTTCGTCGAATTTATAATTTTCACACTTACCAGACGCCGGCAAAAGTGTTCCGGTTCAACCCGGTCCGCCCGGTCAGTTCGCTCTGCCGCCTCCCGGATTTCCGCAGTGGGGCGCTCCCGGATGGCCGCAGTGGCCTGGTGCTCCGTCTGGACCTCCTCCTCCTGTTCAGGTCAGTAGCGAGAAATAAATCATCGTAAATTTCACGATAAATCGAATGCAATCTTACAGGCGCCTCCCGAACTGATGGCTAGGGCTTCCGAATGGACTTCGCACCGCGCTCCGGACGGACGCACTTATTATTACAACGCTAAGAGGCAGGAGAGCGTCTGGGAGAAGCCCTTACCGCTCAAAGATTTAGAAGGTATTCACTTATTTTTTATATATAAATCGAATGAAAAAAAAAACAAGTGAAATTTTAATTATAATATTGCTTTTGTAGCTTTTCAAAAGTCAGCCATGGTCAACATGCCGCCTCCCGGGGCTATGGGCGGGATGCCCGGTGGCGGTGGAATCTCCGCTGTTCCGGCGCCAGGAAGCTCCATGAATGTACGTAGTGTGTTTTTTTGTTGTTGAAGCTCTTTTTCGTATCATGATATTAAGGCGCTTTGAATTTAACTTTTTGTATAATACCGTCATAATTTTGTGTTTTGCCGATAGGCTGCTATGGGTCCGATGGGCGGTATGCAAGGAAAGTCGGCAGACATGGAAGCTGCGATGAAGATGCACGTTCAAAATATGATGGACGAATCTAAATTAGGTAATTCAAAAAACAAATAGTTTTTTTATTTAGATAATCGGAAGTTAAAAATAAATCTCGAAGGCTTTAATCTTCTCTGGGTACATCTGCCGATTCATTGACTGTTCATAGACTATATGTACAGTACAGTTTCAATCTTAGGATCCCCAATCTTAATATATTCGAGCATATTGTATACGCTTCTGGTTGAGATTTTTTGTAGCAACTTACCTTTTCAGGTCTGTTTTGAACAAATTACGTACGATATTGGTTGTAGACGTTACATGTTTATTTAAGATTTAATTCTATATTTATAGATGGAAATGACGACGATGTTAGATCAAAATCTGACAATAAAAAAGATTCTGACGATTCACTGCGCATGAAAGAGAAAGAACAATCGCAACAACCACAACAGGCGAAACCTCAAGACAAATCTAGACCCGTTTCTAGTACTCCAATTTCCGGAACACCTTGGTACGTATCTTTTTTTATTCTTTAACTATGTGTCTCTCGTATAATACTGTATAAATTAAATTCATTAAAATCAATCAGGTGTGTCGTTTGGACTGGCGACGGACGAGTGTTCTTCTACAATCCGACTGCTCATTCGTCTGTGTGGGAACGCCCCGAGCAATTGGCGGGTCGGTCTGATGTCGACAGGGCCGTCAGCAATCCTCCCGATATATTGGCAGATTTACAGGTACTTTATTGATCTTGATTCCTCGATTAGTTTCAATTCGTTTTATATATTGTTTGTATTCAAGGGTGTGAATGCAAGCGGTCAAAACAACTCGGGAAGTGCTACTGCTCAAGCGACGGCTGGTGCGAAACGGAATGCCGATTCAACGGACGATAGCGATGGCGACGGTTCTGCTGCTCCGGCTTCTCAACCCAAGAAATCAAAACTAGAAGAAGGTTAGTATAATATTTATTGATTATTTGTATTAAAATCAAATTTTACTGTAAATATTTAACTTGTGTTTTTATTTAATTTAGCTGGCGAGTCTATTATTACAAAGAAGGGCTCATCCACAATAGACGCTGGCAAGGAGGCAGCCATAGAAGCAGAAGTGCGCGCGGCCCGCGAGAGGGCGATGGTTCCCCTCGAATTGAGAATCAAAAGCTTCCGCGAAATGCTTGCAGAAAAAGAGGTATTATTTTAACGTAATTTGCACTAAAAATATGATACTAATACTAATGGTCTTACTACAGGTATCTGCATTTTCGACATGGGAAAAAGAGCTCCATAAGATAGTTTTCGATTCTCGTTATTTAGTGCTGAATTCTAAAGAAAGAAAACAGGTATGATTAAATTAAAACTCACTGCTTTAAGAGGTATACTCACATTACTTATTTTATAATTTTAGGTATTCGACAAATATGTTCGGGAGAGAGCTGAAGAAGAACGGAAAGAGAAGAGAAACCGTCTTCGTCAACGAAAAGACGATTTCAGATCATTGATGGAAGAGGCTAAATTGCATAGCAAGTGAGTTAAACTTAAAATATAATATATTTATATATGTGGAATCTCAAGTGCGGAAAACTTATGGTTTTGGGCTGTACAAAGATATTTCTTATTCAGCATTTCACATACATAATATTGATTATTGAACACTTATTAAATAAATTGCATATTAAATAATATATGATACATATATATTTTAACTCGAATTGGTGAAATTTTAGGATAATGTTTTAAATAAATGTTACTTTTATTAATCAACGAATCAAAAATAAAAATTAATATCTTATTTATGAAATATGTGAAAGGTATTGGATTTGTCGTATTTTTGATATTATCAAATTATTGTGAAAGCACATCATACCGGTTTCTGAAAGTTAGAAATAGTATTACTCTACTACAATTAAATAATGAGAAATTTGCCAAAATTGATCATAGCTCTCTCATATTTTTTTTTATTTAAAATTTAAAATATAATAATATTACTGAAATGATGTCAGGACAACTGCTAAAAATGCGTGGTCATAGTTCATAATTATTCCAACATTTTCGCATCATCATTAATTTTTTCTCATTAGATAAATTAAATTTGAAAATCATTTTTTAATTTCTGTATTAAATTTCTACATTTATAGAAAAAATAAATTAACTAACTAATAATTAATTTACACCCCTACAGGTCATCCTTTTCAGACTTTTCGGCTAAGTACGCGAAAGACGAGCGGTACAAGGGCGTGGAGAAGATGAGGGAGCGCGAGAATCTTTTCAACGAATACATTGTGGAAGTTCGCAAGCGCGAAAAGGAAGAGAAGACACAGAAACGGGAACAGGTAGGTTTTGGTGAGATGTTGAGCGTTTCATATGTATGCAAACACGCCGATCAATGTGTGTTTATGCGTACGCATGTAATTATAATATAGAAATAGAAGATATTTCATATTATATATACATATGTATATACTAATCATTGCAAATGTATGCGTAAATCATTTACTATTTAATAATGTTACGTGGTATTGAATGGTGCAATGTAGTATTAAAATTTTTGAGATTTACAAGTCGTTCAAAGTTTGTTTGACGTGAGTTTGTTCACTTGAATATTGTTTAATAATTGGTCTATTTTATAAATATTAATTAATAATTATTTTTTAAAGTATATCAAAAATGTTATGTTTATTTTAAATTGTCAGTTTGCTGCAATGAGGCATTATTAATTACAAAATAATTTCTGAGATGTCTCTAAAAATAACTATGCTATTGCTAGCATAACTTGAAAGTTTATGTGAAATGGAACTATACATAAAGTAGACTTTTTGTGAGCATAGTAATTGTATATGCATATTTACGTTGTGAGAATTTTTACAAATTATTGGAAGAATAATAATTTGACTTTTTACAGCAAATTAACGATTGGTAGTATATAAATAGACTAATACAACATTTTATAATATTTAAGTTTATATTTTATTATCTACTCTTATTTGATTTGCATGTATAAAATCAATCGACATATGAACTTTGATCAGTACAAGGGGGTGTTCTTCAGTTAAATGTTACAAATGCTATTTACAATGTTGCACCATTTTTTACATCATTTTGATTGTTCTATATTAGAAAATATTGTATCATATAAAGTCTATACTTACTTATTTAAATATGGGTTAAATACTATTACATGATATATTTTATTCTCACATTTGTCTTTTGTCAAGTAAACAATATCCTAGCCGTTCTCAATGTGCAAGTGTTTCAATGGTTAGGCGGCGCCGCCCCCTCTACCTGCCGACGTTTGGACAAAAAGGGCTATCCATACTGAATGCTGCTCCTCCTGCTGCGACATGTTTAAGCAATCCTGCTGCATGTAATGTATGATTTAAGACTATGATGTTGCCTTACCGTCGTTCTATCGGGGATTCGTTCTTGAGAAATACAAAAATTTTAATATTTAGAAAGTTGTTTTTTGTTCATCTATTAAAAATTTGAATGCAATGAACTTCTTAAAAAATTAAGATTGTTGTATAAAAAAAGCGTAACTTGAAGCGTTCAAGCTCCAAATTTGAGCATAGAAAATTAAAATATGTTTATAAACCCATTTAGATTATTGTAATGTTAAATTGGTTGTTATAAACTAATAAATATTTTTTCTCCAAAAACGATTATTATATGTGAAATTTAAAGTCACTCATTGAATATCTATTTTATATTTACATACAAAATTATAATATGTAAAGATGACTCAAATATCGGCAGAAACAAAACTTTTTAGTTGTATATAAAATAAATATTGAAGTGATTTTGCTTTTATATCATTATGCAATTCAAGTTATTTAATATAATGCATATAAAAGTAAAATGTGTAATTATTATGTTAATTTATTTAATAATAAGTTTATACTATAACATTTTAAGATGTTGATAAATTTAACTTTGACTGTAATTATATATAAGATATTACAGTACCATTTACGTAATTTACTCATATATTCAAGTATCTATAATATAATTATTTTTAAATTTATCAACATCATTTTAGAAATCATGTAATTAATTGAACTAAAGCGATTATAATAGAATTTTGTAATTGTGAAATAAGAATTATTTGTTCATAAATTCCATTATAAATATAAGAAATTAATTTAATATTATATATGTGAAAACGATATTCTGGTGATTGTTAGTTCATTATATTCAATCAATTTTTTTTTTATCTAAATCAAACTAGTACTAGAATATCATTTTTATATCTGAAATTACTTAACAATATACTTTTATAATTTTTCAGCTCTTAATATTTCAGATTTTTCTCTTTCAGGATTTTATAAAAACTTTAGTTATATGTTGCATGATATTTCAGGAATTTTTCATTATCAGTTTCATAGGCGCCAGTCTGTGGGAGTTCAATATTCTGTTGGAAATCATAAGAAAAAGTTCATAAATTATGTGTGAATCACCATAAGTTACGTTTTAATGTTTATGAACGTCGATTAACTATGAATTCCAACAAAGAATACAATAAACGTTTAAGATGAAATATTGACATTATAAGATTGCTGACTTTTTATGTTTTCTTTTTTATGCTCTCGTCTGGTTTGGTCGCTGTGAATATTCAACGGATCAGATAAGAAAAGATTTCTTCGCACTTTTGAAAGAGTGTAAGGATGTAGATCGACACGCGCGTTGGTCGGATATCAAAAAGAAGGTTGATTCTGACCCGCGTTATAAAGCTGTGGACGGATCATCCACTAGAGAAGATTATTTCAGGGATTACATCAAGATTCTTAAAGACGAAAGACGCAAAGAAAAAGATAAGGGTAAGTAAGAAAGAATTATTTATAAATATTTCAATTAAACTAATTAAATTAATTAAATTCAGATCGAGATTCGTCTCGTAAGAAGGACAAGAAAGACAAGGATCGCGATCGCGATAGGGATAGGGACGATAAGGACAAGGACAAGGATAAATCTAAGCGTGATAAAAAAGAAAGTAGCCGGGATGCTGAGAGCGAAGTTAGTATATTATATAGAATAACGTTTGGCTAGTGAAATGTGTTATTTAATATTTAAACTGTTAGATTGAGGAGGAGGAGGAAGAAGAAGAAGCCGTTAAGCAAAGAAACGAAGCGAAAGAAAAAGCCGCTCGAGCCGAAGCTTCAATCAAAGAAAGGGAACGAGAAGTTCAACGCGCTCTTGCTACTTCACTTCGAGACCGCGATAAAGAAAGGGAGTTTCATAAAAGAGACGAAGCAGTTCAAGTTTGTTTATTTATTTGTGACGAGTGACATTACATATCATTTTATGTATTAAAGTTTACATATATGTTTTTTTTTTGTTTAGCACTTTAATGCCTTGCTCGCTGATCTTGTACGTAATCCTGAATTGGGATGGAGAGAAGTCAAGAAACAATTAAAGAAAGATCATAGGTGGACACTTGCAGAACTTCTGGCTAAAGAAGATAAAGAAGCATTATTTGTTACGCACACTGAAACATTGAGTCTCAAAAGAAGGGATAAATTCCGAGAGATGTTGGATGAACTTGGAAACAAGGTCACTTTGACTAGCGTATGGAGAGACGTACGCAAACTCGTCAAAGAAGATCCTCGTTATACTAAATTTTCTAATTCTGATAAGGTAATTAATAGATATGAAATGTTTAATTAATCATGCCTTTATTCAATTTGTGAATTTTTAGTGTGAACGAGAATTTAAGGAATACATCCGCGATCGCACATCTTCTGCCAAACAACAGTTCAGGACATTGTTACAAGAAACCAGGTCATTAACTCATAGAACTTTGTCGACAGTTCGAGATCAGCCTGCACAGCTTTCCGATATAGAATCACAACTTAGTCAAGATTCTAGGTATTTGGTATTGGAACATATAGCAGATGAAAGAAAGCAGATGCTTATGACATATCTTGAAGAACTCGATAAACGAGGTCCACCGCCTCCGCCGACTGCTTCGGAACCGTCAAGGAGATCAACTAAATAAGTTTTCACATATTAGTAGTTCTTTAGTTCGGGTGTATTAGAAAATGGGTTATGTTTATTTGCAGAAATTAACAAATCTAATCAAGTACTATTTTATTATAGTATAATCTAATATATTATTCAATTCATCGTTATTCTGGATTAAAGATACTATTGTATATATGTAACTGTTTAGAATAGTTAAATTCATTTTATCACTGTTTTTTGCATCGCTTTTTGTATGTAATATAATTTTTGGTTTTTAATCTGCATTTAAAAAAATACTTAATTGTTTGAAGAATATTCCTGTTAAATATTATTATAGTAAAATTATTTGTATATTATGAGAAATGTTATTAAAAGCTGGTTAATATATAAAAAATGTCAGACTGAAATTTAATAACATACTTATTTTATTCTTGTAAATTTTAATTTTCACAATACTTAGAAAACACTTAATTTTAAGACTGTCAACAACTGATTCACATTCTTCAAGCAGTACACACGATTAATGAAATAAATATGTAATCTAAAAAATGAAAGTTTTATTTGTATTCAAAGTCCTTGATCTTCTTAGAAATATTGAATATTGTGTTGTAAATGCACATTAAAATTTCTATGATCGATATAAAACTGACACCAAAGAATAGTACTCCGAAACCACCAAAAGAAGCTGAAAAATAAATATACATGCGTATTTATTGTAATACATATATAATATAATTTGTTTTATTAAATGTAAGATCAATACCAATTAAATCGTTGATCGTAAAGATAACATCTTTATACATTATTACTTTGGGCATATGAAGTGAATATTTAGCTGAAGCTTGTCTATCGAATATTGTTACAATAGAAGAGTTCCTGAAATATAATATTGTGTTAAACAATGCTAAAGAAGTAGGATATATTAGGAAATAATCACCATGGAGAAACTTGGATTTTGTGCATAAGATAATTTGTTTCGATGCATTGAGGTATACAAGAGCATTTTGCTAGATTTTGTGGTAAATTGATTAAGATTTCCATATTTCGTCCGATGCAAGACATTCCCTTTGTGTCGCATGGTTTTCCATCTTATATTAAATTTATTATTAATATATGTATGTTGTGATCATATGTTATGTAAGTAGTACCTCCAACGATATAGAAGTATGGTCTGCATCCACAAAATACTAGAGCCATACGAGACCTGCATTCCATCTGACACAGAGCGTTGCTATAAGCCTTAAATATTTATTATTTTAATGCGTGTATATATTATATATTACAAAATCTTTATTACCGGAATAGTCGATGAAATATGTTCTTCAGGATATTTACATTTTCGTTGTTTTACGCTCAACGTTTTTATCTCAGAAGCTGATTCTATGTATGATGTCCTAAAGACTGCGTCAAGTTCTTCGTCTTCTTCGACAGTCTCTATTGGATTGGAGTTAATCTCGGCAATTTCATATGGAGAATGTATGAAGTACTATTAAATTTCTTTATTAATATAATATATTACATACAAATATTTTACTTTTGCCGTTGTATTCATGATGTTGAATTTAACGAAGCATTTTTTATTCAAGTAGTGACACTCCAACAGCTTCCGTTTCTTCGAAATTATATATGGATCCATTTTTTTATTGAGCATTCTCCACGTGTTGATGCTTTGATAACTGAAAAAATACATCGATGGCTGAAAGTATAATGATATGTATTTAATTGTAATTAACTAATAAGATTAATTTAACCTTAATGATTTTTTAATTTCAAAAACTGCAATATTTATTTATTTACATACATAACAGCTTTACGCCAATGCACCATACATAGAAAAATAATACAGTAGACCCCCCAATGAAACGGTAAATTGGGACAGCTGATAACAGGTGCTTTGTTGCAATAAGATAATGCTAGTTCCAATGGTTGCAACGATACAATATTTTCACTTTCAGTGTCTTGAACATACAACATGATTTTTACGTTTTTGGACCGCTTAAAGATGTAGTGCAAAAGAAGTTTTGGTTCAATGAAGATGTGTGGCAGGCGGTTCACAAGTTGCTGCGCACTTATGTAATAGAGCAAAAGAATTTTTATAGTTACACATGTTGAATGTCATGGGGATTACGTAGAGAAATTAGCATCTTTGTACTTTTTTCTTTCAATAAATTATAAAACAAAAATATTTTCCTACACAAAAAAAGCACTGAATATACTTATATTAATATTTCTGATACCTTGAAAATATTGAATTGAAAGTTTTGCATATTCCCATCTCTGTGACAATTAGGTCCCAAATTGGCTTATATGAACTATCGTGAACTGTCGTTTTGATTGTTATCTTTGGAGAAACTGCATATACCACCGACATTAAATCTATATCTTGAAAGTTTTCGTCATTTTCATACTTCCAAAACTGTCGTACATTAGTTCTGAACGATATTGTCGTTACAAGTTGAATGAACTCGTAATAATGAATATACTTATCATGTTTTTCCGTAATGTTCCATTTGCTAAAAGAATAAAAATAATAATAATATTATGTTATAAGTTTAAAAATTGACCATGATTACTTTTTTATGTATTGATTTGCCAAATCCAAATCTGTTGAATCTGTAAAGCAGGCAGTTATCGCTGGAAACTTAGTCTTCCAGTCTCTAAAGTTCTTTTTGATAGAAACCACCGTCGGATTGGTCAAATATCGGTTGATTTGTGTTAATCCCAAAATTATGAAGTAATACATCAAAGTGACAGTTATCATGGTCCAAAATAATCTATAATATTTTATTAATAACTTCATTGCATGATAATATATTCAATATATAAAGTAATATTTAAAATACCTTTCAGTAAAATGAACTCTTTTCTTAACAATATGCTTCAAACCGTGTAGAGTAGAAGTCATGCAAAATTCTATTACATTTTCTTTTAAAGTTAACCAAATGCTCTCTTTCAAAAAGTGTTTAATTCTATTGAAAGTATTTTTTAACCTTAATAACATTTCAAATCTACTTTTTAATGACATTGTTAAATTAATATACTAATAAAAATATTAAAATCAGAGAAACTGTTTTATATAGACAAAAACTACTTATCCTCGTAGCCCCGTTCTTTATGATTATGGAATATCCTAAAGCAGTTTATATATGATATTTAAACCAAGTTATCCCTAATGTGATCAAAATGAGTAATGACCATTATAAAACACAAAAGCAATGATCAGATTATAGATAACAATGATATATTTTTATTGAAATACATTATTTATAATACAATTTATTTGTTGTTAAATTTTAGCTTTATTTTATTCTTCAAGACTAAAAATATTTTGATTATCAATGACAAAATTTCCATAGCTGATATAAAACTGAATCCTAAAAATAATGCTCCCATTCCGCCAAAAGATGCTAAAAAAATAAATATAGAATCAACATATTTAACTATGGAATGAACATTTTGTGTTAATTGATATTTACCTATAAGATCTGTAAAGGAGAAGAAGATATCCTTATGCATCATCATTTTTGGCGTTAACAATGAAAATGTGGCTGTAGATTGTGTATCAAATATAGTCGAATCTGTAACATTCCTAAAAGCATATATACAAATATAAATAATGGGCGATATGTTTTCTTGTATATTCATATTTAAGTTTATATATTTTGTTATCCAGAACCCTTAAATCTTAATTATTTGTGTCACATCTTGACTCTGTCTGAATTAAATGAACGAACGTAGGGTTTATACACAGCTTTTTTAAAACAGAAGGTGCAAAACTCGGCTATTAGTGTTTCAAAAAGTTTGTTACATTAAAATATTATATTTATAACAAAAAAACAATACTTACCAAAGTGTAAGTTTTTGCGAATGGGTCATGTAATTAATTTCCTTACACTGTGGTATACAACTACATTTGGCTAGATTCTCCGGGAGCTTAATCAATAATTCTGTATTACGCGCTATACATGCCATGCCATTTGCATTACAAATTTCACCATCTGTAAATAGGAGAAAAATCCTCACCACATTGTCGTCAAACATTACATGTATGAAATGCAGTAAAATATTAATTACCTCCAATTATATAAAAATATGGTTTACAACCACATAACGCAATTGCCAATTGACTTCTGCATTTCACTTGGCAAAGAGCATAACTATATGCCTAAAGATATAAGAATATTAACTTAGGAATGTATTGATTTTTTAAATGTGCATTTATTGTAAAAAAATACCGGTATAGTAGAAGAAATAGGTTCATCGTGGTATATGCATCTTCGTTGACTAACTGTTAAAGATCTAACGTCTTTTCCAGCTTCCATAGAGGTTGTTCTAAATTTGATTTGTAACTCCTGACCCTCGTCTAAAGCTTCTACTGGATTTGAAGTTATTTCAGCAATTTCGTATGGAGAATGTACGAAATACTAAATTTAATTCAGTAATTATTTAAAACATTTCCTTATTTATATTGCATGAATATATTATATACTTACATTACCAGTCGTGTTAACTATAGTGAACTTAGCAAAGCAGTTTTTATTTAAGTAATTACATGTTAACAATTCTTTTTCAGAATTGATCTGAAATTTATTAGATTCGCCGATGTTTAAATTCCTCCATAATTTTATGCTTTGATATCTAAATATAAAAATATTTATTTTTATTGTTGTATCTAATATGTCACACGTTATAAAACTTACTTTGAAAATAGAGAATTAAACGTTTTACACACTCCCATTTCTGTAATGACTGTGACCCAAGTTGCTTTAAAATCTTTTATGTGAAAACTAGTTTTAATCGTATTTTTTGGTACAACAAAAGCCACCAACTCCATCAAATTAATTCCATCGAAATTCGGATCGTTTTCATACTTCCAAAACTGTCTAATAGTCGATCTGAATATAGTAGACGTTGAAAGTTGTACAAATTCTTTATATATCTGAAAGTTCTCATTATTTTCTGTCAAATTCCATTTTCTGAAATACATTTATATTATAAGTATTTCATAACTGTTTATTAAAATATATTACTTACCTATGTATGTATTCTTTAGCTCGTTCAAGATCTATTTTATTATCTGGACAAATAGTGACAGCAGGAAATATTCTTGTCCATTTTCTAAAATCTTTTCTTAGAGACACTACAGTAGGATTAATGTTATATCGATTTAATTGAATTAGTCCCAATTGTAAAGCACAATATGTGAAAAATATTATCATCACAAACCAAGATATTCTATAATTAATATGAAATAAAATAGGCTTATAATATACATATAACTATTAAAATAGATACATACCTCTCTGTGATGCTCACATTTGGTTGTACTATATGTGCAAAACCGTGCATTGATGTCTTCTGACAATATTTCTTCAAAACATCAAACAAACTTATGTCTTTATCTGACTTTTTGTTTTGCTGTTTTGAAACCATTTTTTGCAGCAAATAAAATATGTCAAATATATAATGAGTAGTGAGAGAATAGGGAATTACAACCCTTATATATGTTAGAGCAACACAATTAAATGTTTTATTAACGGTTTGTATTTTAATGGATTAAAAGTATTTTAAAGCGTTCAGTCATGATCGAATAATAATTACTACTTCGCCTGTATTCATTATACTAATCCATAGATACATTTACATTTTCGTGAATTTATTTTGTAAAACAAATTGAAATTGTATAATCAACATTTAATTCTTACAAGAAAAAGTTGACAATAATGACATTTATATTATTATTATTACAAACGAGTACTGACTGACTAACTTTTGCCTTCTCCCCTGGAAAATATTTTTTAAAATGTGTCATTTCAGTGAAATTATACAGTGACTAATATTTTATTTCCCAGTTCCTTGGCATAAAGCCATTGAAATTATATCGGAATACATTTTCACCGGTAGATATACATATATTTTTACCATTGAAAATATAATTTATCTAACATATGCTAGTAAAATTAGATGATTTTAACTTTTTCATACATAGTAATATATACATTTACATACTTATCATTATTTCTTTACATGCGTTGTATAAATGTTACAGTGAATGTGTATTTTTCGATAAGTTTATATTTTCACTAGTGAAGTCTAAATACATTTTCACCAGTAGCTATATTTCTACTAGTGAAAATATAATTTAACTGATAGACGCTATTGAAATAATGCTGCTCTAAAATGTCTATTAAATTCAATTTGACAATTGTGAAACGTCTATTTGCTGTTCAAACCCAAATCTAATCCAATGAAAGTTCTAAAACTATAATTAATATTAAAACTATAAATAGTTTCAGAACTTTCATTAAGTAAAGTTCGAGTCCAAAATACAAACTAAACCAACTTAACTCTCAGGGGAAAATAAGCGAAAGAAGTACAGATAGACGTCGCACCTTGCATATTGCTTCATAGTTTGTCGGCACTTGGATATTACACTTTGTTTTAAAAATATTATGGCTATCCTTACCTATATTACTATAGACTTCTGATATTACTATGGATCATACATGTATTAGTGTCTCCATCAGTGACAAATTTCTGTAAATCGAAGAAATTTTAGTAGTACATTTCTTTCGCAGAATACAGTTTATTATCAAATCAAACCTCTATGACTATATCCAATTTGAGACAAGCAACAGAATTTTACTTTTTTCAATACGCTCTTCCAAGACATTATGATTTTGAAGACAAATATTTTTTTAAACGTTATTTAGTAACACTTTTGGGTCACGTATAATTTCATGTATTTATTCAATTCTCTTGTGTACATAGTCGGAGATATCAGATAGAAGTGCTTGTCGAAGTAAATTATTAACGTATGTGCTGACGGAAGCGAGTTCCGAATGAAAGTGAATTACATGATGTATTCGCGTATATATTCTTGGTCTGACTGGAGGAGGACTCATTGATCGCTCACTCTCGACGCGACGGCTAATTACGAAAATTTGAATTTGTTTATTTTATTTATGCGTTTTTTTATTTCTCTTGCCCAAATGCGGCACACTAGCACTGACTGAAAATTACTGCTTTATTAGAAAATAACTATGATGGTATTGATTTCTGATCTCTTTAAAATTACTATGATTGTATTGATTTTGAATTTCTGATCGTCACATATATCAGATAAGAATTAAATTTATTACGCTTTTAACAAGTTTTATCTCACAGTAATAATTTCCGACATCAAACAAGTTGATATGTATTAAGATTTTTGTATATATAATAAAATAAAAGCGTAATTTTAATACATATATATTTATATAAGATTAGAATCACAATATCATACAGTATACCTAAATAAGTACATTTATATTAATGGCTTATAGCTTTTATTGATTTTATGTAATGCAGCATAATTATTAGTAGAACACGCAACACACGAATAGTATTGAAATTCTAAAAATTTATACACACCATAACATGAATTATTGTACAGCGTAAATAAAAATATGCTTTAAGCATGCTAAAATTTATTCATATTCAGCGATATTCTTTATGAACTTTTTCATTTCGTATCTTTCTCCGTCTCGTATATCTTGCACGTTTAAAACTTTCCTTTTGCGTGTGTTGTCAACTTTTTCCTTATTGACGTCTTTCTTTTGTACACCAAGCATTCTCAATATGCACATTGTAAACCTTTCCAAGATGAAATATACGATTTCTATGGCGCTCAAAAAACTGCACCCCAAAAATAATCCAGCAGCTCCGCCGAAAGAAACTGCAATATAAATAATATATTATTATTATTTATATTGCAGTTTCTACATTGTATTTTTATAAATATATACCTACTAAATCTTCGAAGTAGAATAAAATTTGTCGACGATATCGTGAGCGTGGAGGAAGAATGCCAACTTTTAACGAAGAACGTGCTGCGAATGGACCAGCCCTAAAAATCGTAATTTTATTTTTTTGTAAATTAATTTAATTTTATATAGAATTAGTCACTGATCGTTATATTCTACAAACTCATGCAAAATTCGTTTTACAAATTATTTACATAAAATTAAACTATAATAAGCAACCTCTCTTATTTTTTAATATATTAAAAAATATATAATACCATTTAGATTCTGTTTGCGTCGTTAGCTCATAAGTAGCATCCACACATTGAGGCATACATTTACATCCAATCAATTTGATCAACTTCGATTTATGCTCCGCCAAACATGCCATTCCAGTAACGTTGCAAATCTTTCCTTCTAAAAATACAAAACACATTAATTTGTCAATATTATACTGATAAAATATAATAAACAAAACCTTCTTGTAAATAAAAAAACGGCCGACAACCGCACAGCTTTAAAGCTAGTTTATTTCGACACTCTCTTCGACAAACACCGCCACTATAATCCTAAAAGTAAATTATGACATGAAGTAATCTATTACATACTTATTATTATTATAAATTTATAATCACTCGTTGCTTATTTGAAGCTGGTTCCGTATGAAACCGACATTTTCGCTGATCTATAGCCAAAGTTCTAACGTCTTCGGAAGCTTTAGTCTCCACGACTTTCCAGTTGGTATTCAAGTCTTGTCCAGGACAAGCTGAAGTCAGTTTGTTAGTGGACATGTCTACTATCTCAAACGGAGAATGAACATAGTACTAAAATAAGTATGTAAAATATATATTTATTTTACATTTAAATATAATATACGTTTATAAACTCACATCAGTACAAGTGTTTTGCACTTCAATTCTCAAATAGCAAGGATGAGTTACGTATTGACATGTTATCGGCTTTGAAGAAGGTTGATAATTTAAAGCTGAAAGTAATCTAATTTTTTGCTTTATTTTAATTAATTACGTCACCATTTTAATAATATATATTGATATATACATGCATATATATGGTTCTAAAGTCATTTACTTATTTTAAAATAAATTATCAACGTTATTAGATGAGAACTTGAGCACATGCGTCTCTGCAAAGCATATCTAAAATTATTGAAGTTAGAAAAACAGTACTGACCAAAGATATATAAACTAATTTTCGCATCTTAGACTCAAACTAAGAAAATCAAAATGATAAGTATGTATAAGTATCACAAACACACATCTCAAATCTAAAATAGACAAGGAACTGTTGTTTTTCGTATATTTTAAATGATTTTAAATATCATATAAAAGCCTACATAAACGAACTACAGAGCCAACTATTTCAATCTCGAATTTTAATAGGGAATCACGATTCTTTTGACCAGGCATTCTTCAATTGCTTTTACAAATCGACAGCAATTCCACACTTGCTTTCCCAAAATTTTACCAGAGGGTTCGCATTCGCAGTGAATATTTTCTAACATTTTCATAAAAAAAAAAAAAAAAAAAAAAAAAAAAAAAAAAAAAAAAAAAAAAAAAAAGCATCCCTGATACTAATCCATTGTGAGAAGTAGAAAAAATAACCAAACATAACAAAGCCTGACCTAACCAAACAATTTGTCATAAATAAAATCCTTGTTCCTAAAATATGTCCATGGGGGTTTTGACAATCTGTACAATTAATTAAGAGGGCATTCTAACGACCATTTTGAACAAATAAAAAGAGAAACCAAGTTCTCTCGAAAGTAAAGCCTAACAACGGAAGAGAGATCTCGGGACTAAACAGTTCGTTAGCACCGGAAAAACACTCTTTATTTAAAAAGGATCGCGATAGACAATTTGTACAAATACCCTCAAGCAATCAAAACCTTATAAAGGCGTTTGGCTCTGTCCAATAGTTTGCCAGTGTATAATTGATAACAGCAAAAATAATAACGTCGATTCTTCAGTTTTTAAAACGATTTCTCCATAAAAAAAATATTATATTAACTTAAGAACCATTATATTATAATACATACGTAATTGCTTGATTCTTTGATACAACCGAATTAATAGTATAGCATAATCCTAATTCGGTAAGAACGTTCACGAAGGTTACGTTAATTTTAGAATCAAACCATGTAGCAGTGTGTCGAAAGGAAGACCCTATCTGAGTTTTTATAATACTTGATTAAAATAAAAAATATTTAAATTAAAATAAATATTGATATGTAATAATAAACCTCAGTAGCAAGATTCAGCAGATCAATCTTATCCAAGTTTGGATTTCCAGAGAAGTTCTTAAATCCGTCTAAATTGTCTATGGAAACATTCATCACAGTTTCGACGAATCTCATGTAGAAACTAATACATTAAAATTATTATTTTTCCTATATGTACATATATGTTAATACAAATTTATACTTGAATTTTTCGTCTCCTTCTTTCACATTCCAAGTATTTCCTATATACGTTAAAGCGGCGCCTTGTATAAATTTAACGACGCTGCATCCAGTCAAAGACGGAAAAGTATTGTTCCAAGTTCTGTAGTCTTTTTCCAATGAAACGACTGTCGGACTCGCTACATATCTTTGCCATTGTTCTAAGCAAAGTTGGAGAGCTCCGAGAGCAGCAAGAATGGTAGCTGCTGCCCAACCGATTCTGCACAAAACAATTTTTTTAATCAAATAAAAAGTTAATATAAATATATAAAGGGTGTTTTAAATAGGTGAGCGCAAAAAAAATATCTCTTCTCAGAAGTAAAAAATCCAAAAATCAAAAGCAATAAAATCGTGTCGCAGCGGGAACGTCATTACCGAGCGTTCCCATTGCGACGGCGCCGACACGATTTTATTGCTTTTGACGTAAATTTTTGACTTCTGAGAAATGAAAATTGTTTTTGTGCCCTTCTATTGACTGATATTTTGTATAAAACATAATTGCTTATATTTGAACTATTTTATGTGTTCTCGCGTCTATATTCCATTAAAATATATTGTAATAGAAAACATACTTTTCCAAAATGTGGCGATTGGGTGCGACAATGTGATTAAAGCCATGTATACTCGTCTCATTACAGAAATCTTTTAAGATCTTCAAACTAAACCAAGACTTCCACTTGCTCTTATTTTTAACATCTTCTTCGATATCTTTAAACCAAAACTCATCTAAAATACTTCGCTTTTTGTTATAATCCTCGGATAAAGGCAGCGATTTCATTTTCTATTTGATTTTTTAAAATCACTAGTTATTTGCATTAAAGTATCTTTTAATGAATGACTTATATCGTGGAAAGCCACACTATACTGAATTTAAAATCCTGATTATATTCATATGAAGTTAGCATGCTACTAGTTCGTGTCAGCGTGTTTAATTAAACGTAGTAGTGAAAGATAATCATAATATGTATATAAAATAACTAGCAGTATGTCCCTCACTACCGTGAGGTACCGCAGCTAGAGAGTGTACGAATACCGGACCCTCAACTTTAAAATGTTATTTTAAATTCGTTCTGATTTTTTTTATTAATATTTATTGTAAATCTAAGCGCTATAGTGTTAAAAGTAAAATTTAAATGATAATGTACACTACACTGTACATTTTATTATTTAGTGGATGGGTTCCTTTTAAAATATTGAAATATAATGATTGCCCAAAACTTAGGAGCAAATCTAAATTTCTTCGCCACCGTTAAATTTCTGCACGTGCGATAGATATACGTTTGATACGTATAAGATACGTAAAAGTAAAATTTTGAGGTCAATAAAATAAATAAAACTCGCTAATAAAACATAATAGTATATTAAAAAAAATAAACATTACAATGCATTGTAAAAAAATAATAAAAACGAAAAATGTCTAATATTTAGACAACATGAAATAAAAAATAAAAACAAATAATTACAAGAAATGTAATCGAAGAAAAACGTACAATCTTTATTGAAATGTAACTTATATTTATTAAAAATATTCAAAAACATAAAAATGCGCATTAATAACGCAATTATAAATTCGACGCAATAATGAATTTGAAATAAAGCATTAAAAAAAGATTACCAAAAGCAATAGAAAAATTAAACCTACCCACATTTGTAAACAATATTATAACATTGTAATAGTACTAAAATTAAATACTACATTATTATTATCATTGTAAATGGTTTCTTATTAATTATACGAAAGCATTATTAGAAAACATCATGATATTAATAAAACCTTACAAATTAACAATAAATTCAATAATGCTTTAGTTTAGCAACTTATAAAATAAAGAAAATATTATAAATATCATAAATGATTCATAAATATTTATAATATTATAAATGATTACTCAACCTATTGTATATACATATATTGGATTAATATACATAGTAAAAATTCATTAAAAATGATTTTTGCGAACTTTGTTAATTGCATGTTATATTTACAGGCGATATACACAACAAAAGTGGAATAAAATATTATTTAAAATTATAATTAAGATAATATAGGTTCTCAAAACCTTTAATAACGCAAACAAAAATGTGTTACTTTTTATCAAACAATATTAAAATCGAGTAATGTTCCATTTGGATGCTTTTGATTCTAAATTTTAATATTAAATATCAATTATATTATTACCATTTTTACAATAATCCAGAAATATGTGTTAAAACTTTATTATAATTCTTCATTATCAAATTTAAAAAACACAAACATGAATGATTAAAAAAATGTCACAGAAATCATATTATCATTCTCTGCATTCCGATAATGAAATAAGAAGGATCTTTTTGCTTAAAATATAAATGAATGATAGTGTTAATGTACGCTTATATTGAAAATATCACTATAATTTAAACGGTAGAAAATACTGTTACACGCATGTTGATTGTTGTTGCATTACAAATCAACACTGTAATAATACTTTCATTTGAATGTTGTATATGTAGGTATTACATATAATTCCAATATATAATAATAAGATGAAATTTTCTGTATATAAAAATACATAAACACTATATTATAAAGATAAATACACATGAAAAATATTTAACATAATATGTAAAACATATTATGAATATCAAATGTATATTATTTTATACAGTTTTAATATTACTTTAAATATATTAGAGCGTTCTAATATAAGAAGCAACTATGGAGCTCTTAAGATACATTAATTTACTGAAAATGATATTAGTATTTCCATATTTTTTAAAGCATGGAATGGATTTTATAATATGAATGACAACTTTTAAAGATTGATTTCTAATACGATTAAAACAGGAGCATCGAAAAATACAAACCGTATTAATATTACTATTCTTCGTTGAACCAAATATCCATCTTTTGATTATCGATCTCTCTCGGAGATAGACCGATGCGTCTCTTTCCGTTAGGGACTCTGAGAGCTCTCAAATGTCCTATTCCTGATATGAAATCTAAAACAAAAATGTTACATACAATACAAAATATCCTATAGAATAATTTGAAAATATGTATTTAAACGGGTTTTGTGAATCTGATTATCTATAATCTTACCTAAACTTATCAGAAATTACAATCTTTAGTATTTAAATCGTTTTAAAACAGACGCACTGGTAAATAACGTACTTTACCTGCAAATTTCAATGAAAGATTGTAATTATATTCAATACTGATCAAAATCTATATTTTATAATATGTTGCGTCATTTTTATTGAATATATACATATAATGGATGCTCCAAAAGTAAATAAGCGATACTTTATTGTGAATCTAAGGAGTGTAATATAGTTGTTATAAAGGACTAGGTATCGTTTTAGTTTTATTTTTGGGCCATCTTATATATTTAACTTACCAGATCCCTTTTCCGGGCAGTATTTAATAGTGTGAGCATTATCTCCCGTAGCTCCGCAGCAAGGGCAAGTGAAGGCTCTCAAAACCGGACACACGACTCTTCCAAGCTGGTCCTTCAGCTCGTGCGATCTGTAAAAGTTGACTTGCTCGCCGTTATTACGGCAAAAGACGCACTCTTGAAAACCATCGACCTGGAAAGTAAACCATTAGTACAGCTTAATACAATTGTAATAACAATCAAACTTACCATGAATCCTGCCTTCTTCTGACGGAGCTGTTGCAATCTTTGCAATTGATAATTAATACCGCCGATCGGAGCAGTTATGTTGTTCGATCGTGGATATTGTCCGGGATTCAACTGCCAAATGTTATCGACGCCTATGAAACGTTATAAAGATGTTCAACAATACGAAACTAAATATATGATAATATAAAATGAATAAATAATTACTGTTGGTCGGAGGTGGACTAATCGGAGAATAATCTCGACGTATAAACGGCCATTCTTGACGTAAACCAGGTTTGTCGACTAATAACTTCCTCAAGCCGGCGCCGAATTGTTGTTGCAAATCGACTATGTCCATGTTGTTGAATTGAGAGTTTAACGGATTGAGTGAAGGATTAGATGAAGACGACGACGTCGATACAGATCCTCCGACGTCTAAAAATGATCCAGTCATAAATTTGTATTAAAAAAAGAATATGTGCTGATAATTCACCTTTCGATATGAAATCAGATGCTCCAGGTATAGCGATCGGTGGACAAACTCCACATAGACTACACGGAGTAGGAGTCGGTTGAGTAGGTTGGCTCACAGGAACCGTTTGCGAGTTCGGAGTGGCTAGACATCCTTGGCTTGTCGAAACGGCTCTGGAGCTGGCGAGCGAAGACGTATCGGAATCGCGGCCATTCGCTCTAAATTCAGCCATAACATCCTCATATTTGTTGGCGCTAGTTGTTCGCGACGGCTCTGAAGAATTGTTACAATAATGATTAAACGAATTGTGACAATAATCATATAGTATAAAAATATGTGGCTGCTTATATACAATATTAAATTTAATGGATTAGATAATGTACGTTTTCTGAGTAAAATTAATATATTGATGATTTACCAATGGCCTGCATCCATGAAGCGGTGGACATTATTTCATAGAAGAGGTGAAGTCAATGAGAGTAACGGTTACAAACTGGCTATGAGGAACCGCAACAATACTTTTATATACAGCCAATATTGCTATAACGAAAAATTGTAGTATTTTTTTTAATATATGTACGTACTATATTATTAAATAATATTCATTTATTATGTTAATTGTTAAATAAATTTAGTTGAATTAAGTAAATTTAAATTTTGTTTTGATTGATTCATTTAACAGTATTTTTTAATATTATGTTATATTTGCACATAGTATATAGAAAAACCATTTCTTAAATAATGAAAATATTAGAAAAGGTTATTAATAAAAAAAAACACATACAAATCGCTATTTAAACGCTAATTCTCACCGTCGTCCTTCACAACTAAACTTTATAGCAGCCTCCCTATTTCTTAGAGCAGACAAATTTTCGGATAGCGAACATAAAGTTAAGAAATTTAAAAATATCAAAGAACTATTAATATTAAATGGCTTCGCAAATATTTATAGTAAAAAACAGATAAAAATGAAAATTTTAATTGTATATCACATATACCATACGTTCGAGATATATCGGTAAAGATAGAGCGAGTACTTTCCAAAGAGGGTGTTAGAACTATTTATAAATTTATAATAAAATAGGAACCATTCTACAGAATAGAAAAGACAACATTTATAATAAATCAGAAGGAGTATACCAAATGTATTGTAGCAATTGTGATAAAATTTACATTGTTCAGACAAACCATAGGATTTCACATAGAAAAATAGAACACAAAAACGCTATAAAATGCTTTGATGAAAAATCAACTTTGCCTTTTGAGTGAAAGATTATTTTAACCAAATTAATGCTCCTGGAAAACAAGCTTTTCTTTATTGTATTTGTTCTTTTTAGATTTTGAAGGAAGCTTGGTACAATGATTTTTATAGGATTGAAACTATTATTTTGCAAACTATACTTTTGCATATTAAATATTTCTTTCTTTGAAAAAATCTATGGATTTACCAATGTATTTACATGGTTACCTACTACATATTTAACCAAAACTTTCCTACAAACCAAACACATTTTTTTCCAAGCAATTTATCATAATACTTACGAATCTTAAAGATAAATCGTATTTTATTACTTTAGGAATTATATTTCCTTGTTCTATTCACACTATCTTGTATCAGCATTAGTTGCTTCATTATTAGTGGATTTTCTTTTGGTAACCAGTTAAAATATTATCTGTTCATTTGAAAATATTAGGATTAAATTTATAATAAAGGATTAAAGGTTAAACCTTTCACACCCCTTTTATAACTTGCGCCCTCCCAGTTTGGAAGCTGCTGCATTAAACAATAAAACTTTAAAAATTTATGCAAAAACTAATATTTTTCAGCATCTCTGAAGTAAACCAACCCAAATTTTGTATACACTGAAGAAATATATATACAGTAAACCCCCCAATAAAAAGGTAAATTGGGGACGTGCAATTTGGGTGCCCATTACTTTATGTGTGAGCGAGCCAAAGGGAGGATATCTCACCGCACACACCTGATTCGTATGTATGTATTACAAAAAATTGTATTAGTATATTCCTCAACTACATGCACCCAAATAGCACGTTCCCAATTTACCGTGTTATTGGGGGTCTACTGTATGTATATATATAGATTTGAAAAAATCATTGAATATTTTACTATGCAACTGAATACAAAAATAAATATTATATTTTATGAAACTTGTAGAATTGATTTAAACTTTAATGCAACTTTAAATTATACTCCCTGATTTAGATTTTTAATTACACGGTAAAAACAAATTATTTAATATAACAAATCTGGCCTAACGCTTTTTTAAATAATAATTTAAAAATGATATGATCAGTAGATATAATATAAAAAAACTAGTAATGAATCGATAACATTTTATAATTTAATATATTTATAATATTACATCAATTTATAAAATACTTTATCTGAATACATTTTCAATAAATAAAATCTGTCATAACTTTAAACAGTAGTACAATAAATATATATTTTTACATAAAATAATATTTGGTATTTTTTAAGTACAATTTGCATTTTTTTAATAAAATATTAATACAATTACAATTATTAGTACATAGTTTTCACAACACCGAACACAATTTATATACATATGTATTATGACTTTAAAAATAAGCAATATTTTGGTATAAATGCAGTTTTTCTCAGAGATCTGTTTTAAACCTTTAAGATTTATGGCTAGTAATTTAATATTAAAAATCAAGGATTGACACTTGGGTTATTTATTTAATTTGCATATAATATATTCTCTTCATTCTCAAGTTAAATCCAGATGTTTAGTGATTTAACATTAAATTACATTAATTAAGCTAGACATATTAAAATATATATTATCCAAAATAATGAAGTCAATTACGTTATATATAAATATTAAAATACCTTTTTAATCTTTTAACTCAATACTGTTATTAAAAGAAAAATCCTACTAACTGTAAGGTTTTTCTTTTAATACTGATATTTATTAATACGGAATGTATAATTTATATTAACAAAATGGCACTATTGAACATTACAATTAAATTTCAATTAACATGACATTGGAATGATATGGTAATAAATAGATCAAGTCTTTTTTTTATATACATTAACCGTTATTTTGCAACATTTATCATAAAATTTAAGTAAATTTGAAGATACATATAAAAATATTCAATATTTATGTTTTAATCGGTTAATGATATCCAGTCAGTTTCAAGATTACATGCATATGTTGAATGTATTTCATATTAAATCCATTTTACCGGTTCCTTAATTTGGGTTTGTGTTTTTAATGCCTCGTCTTCTTGTGAACTGTGTTGATCTGTTTCTTCTATCAACACATCAGATAGAGGTTGCAGTGATGGAGAGAAATACTTTTCGGGTCTTCGTTTTTTGCTGTTATCAACGCTCATTATGCTCTTGAAACTGTTGAAGTAGGTGTATGGTTTATGGCAATGGTGAGAATCGAGCGAGGGAAAATGCTGCCTGTAGCATCCGTAACTAATAACCAGTCCGAGGAAAGAACCAACGGTTACATCTGTGAAATAGCAAAAATATTTAATGAATATAATAGTATTACGATAATGGTTCATATGAAGTAGATTTTTACCTTGCCAGTGATGATGATAGTCACAAGTTCTACTCAACGCCACTAAGGTAGCAACGATTAATGGAGCTAAGCTTAGTAGCAATCTCCAAGCAGAGCCGCGACGAGAAGACCATACGTGCAATTTGCCCATCAACCACCAAGACATTGTAGCGAGAGAGCTGAATGATACTGAAAAACGTTTAATATATATTAAAATTAATTATTAGCATGCAGGTGACAAATTTGGAACAAATTATTTATATTATGTATGTATATTCAATTATAGACGTATAATTTTATGTTTTAATAACTGGTATGGGGTACAAAGTAAGCCAAAATTAGATTTTCATTTTGAGCATATTTATCTATAAATAACCTTCCCCGACGATATTATCAGAGGAAGAGCGGTCCTGTGTATCGTCCGGCACGTGCCAATTAATCAGCGAGTGTTCGATAAGTTACCACGCAAAATAATACAATTTTTTTATAATATTTTATATTGATATAAAGTTACAAATGTAAATCAATTATTAAGTGTAAACACAGTAGTTATTTTTAATCTCAAAACTTTTATTATTTCTTAATATATTTTAATTTTTTTTGCCTTTTATTCATTGGGAAATCTTTATAGATTACAATAAATATCAGATAGGCATTATTAATATTTAACAAATGGTTGAAATAACAAGAATATTGGGGTACAGATGTACCCCACTTAGTCTCGTGTAGGTGATTTGAACCGAATATCTCAAAATTTTATTCTAGAACCGCAAGGCAATATATTTTTTTTTAACTGTAATTGCTTTCTGAATGCATCTCTACAACCTAAAAAGAAGTGGAATAGAATCGCCAAATAATCCACTAGGGTGGGATTATTATTTTTATAAAGCAATATTAAATATATCTAAGCAATCTGTTAAATAAAGTAACAGAAAAAGGAATTATCATGATAGTTATACAACTATCACTACAAAGATGTTACTTGAAGAAGAAATACCTCAGTGCTTAAAGATATTTAGTTTAGTTTTGTGGTTTATCTAAGATTCTGGAAATAAAAATTTGGATGGTGTGAGAAGTATATTATATTTTTTAAGATATAGTTGGCGGAAATAATTATTCGGCATGATGCGAAATATATTAATAGCACACGTTAATATAATAGAACAATATACACTATCTGCAAATGCTGGCAAATGAATTCAACTATTACTTTCTAGAATGCGAATAAACTGAAACGGTGCGTGAAGTATCGTTTTGGGGTAAATTCCTGATGAAATCCTTGAAGACGTCGTCGAATTGCAACTGCAAGGATAAGTTTGAATCCAACGGCAAACAAATCTTCGAGTAATCAGGTGCGTAATGTGAGATACTTTCCCTGTCGCTCGCTCGCGTGTTAAGTGACAAGAGTGAGTGGAAGATAATGTGTTACATGCATTCCGCACGCCCTTATCTCTCACTCACTCTCATCACTTAACACGCGAGCGAGCGAAAGGAAAAGTATCTCACCATACGCTCTAACAAGTAATCCTCTTTTCAATGACAATTTTGTGTGAACCGATTCTCTGCTGTCCATAATATAATAATAAAAACAAGCAGCGAAACCACTTAAATGCAAACGACATAAGCGTAGATGTGAGCGACACAATGGCAAGGATTTCACAGCTAGTAAAGCAAATGTAAACTTATAAATCTTACTGATTTTTAAGCTTCATATTTAAATTTCTATTGAGTTAATGTAATTTAAGTTATTTATATTAAAATTATTTGGTTTATATGTGGCGATTTTTTTTTGTCAACTGGTCCGCAATCAATAAAAGGTTAAAAATAACTGTACTCCTCACTAACACCAACCAGCAGTGCGAGTGAACAGTTGTTTAGCTCAGCTGTCTAACAGTGCTAATCAACTTTTTTTCTAAAAGTATGCATACAGGTGTATCTGCTCAGGGAAAATGTAAAAAAATATTTTTTTCATACAATACATACATATAATATTTAATGTTTTTGAAGCAGGGACGTCATTTGATATTTGATTTCATGCTCTCTCTTTCTCGCTTATTCACATATATGTGAAAGAGCGAGTGAGATATACAGCACATGCATGTCATAAATTATAATTAACGAGTCTGTGTTTTATTTTTTAACAGGTATTAAAAACATTTGGAAACATTATTTTAGTTGTATTTAATTACGCCAGCTATATTTTTCAGTTATTTTTAAATTATTTAATTTATGTTTAACTTTTCA
The DNA here is from genome assembly GCF_051122295.1 of Plectrocnemia conspersa. NCBI lineage: Eukaryota > Metazoa > Arthropoda > Insecta > Trichoptera > Polycentropodidae > Plectrocnemia > Plectrocnemia conspersa. The sequence goes on along the minus strand of NW_028277166.1, from coordinate 18,578,710 downwards.
AAATGATAATAGATTGAGAGTGATAGTGAAATAATTGCACCTAATTGAAGAATTAGCAGCTCTACCGATTCTGACAGTAAATTCATTGATAACAATGTAATCTCAAGTGATAGTGATAATTCTTTATATGACTTTGATACTAGCGAACCCGAAATCGAAGAAGCATTTACAGAAGTATTTTCGAATCAAGATATTACTACTATTCCTCATCTACCACTTTTTGAAGAACTTCCAGGTCCAAAACATCCACTACCGACTGACGCATTGCCAATAGCATGCATTCATTTTTTTTTACAAATGAATTATATCAGTTAATTGTCATTGAAAGTAGTCAATATGCTCAACTATTATCTACCAATTCTAAATTATTATCTACCAATTCAAGAGGCAAAAAGCAATGACGTTCGACAACAGTAAGAGAAATTAAAGCTTTTGTAGTTGTATAATAATAGAAATGGGATTAGCCATAAGACAAAATATTTTACTTTACTGGTGTACAAATTTGGTGTGTTTTATTTTATTTTATTATGTTTTGAAATGTAATATAAGTTTTTTATTATTCGAATTGATCATACTATTCGAATATTAAATAAAAAATAGATGAAATGTTCAAATATGCGAATATATTCCTAATTTTTTTCTCAGTTTTTACTGATAGTAATTTATTAAAATATTAAATAGATGACAAAATGTTGGCATTTATTTATAAAATTTCTTAGTCACTTATATATCGGTTCATGTTACACGATAATACAATTCTAGGTATGCGATTTGTGATTATTTGTCGGTCAACTATTAACAAATAGATAATAAATGTATACAAAAAGACAGATTTTTTGAAACAAAAGAAATGCACATAAAGGACCTTGGATTTTGGAGCGACACTCGGGTATATAAAGAGAAAAAAACGACTAGCTGTACTGCTCAAGATTTTTTAAATTTCATTCGAGATAGCATAAACGAATATTCAATCAATTATTTGAATATTAATATATTGAAAATCAGGCGAATAATTCGAATAATCGAATATTCGATTGAGAATCCTAGTTGTGGACAAACCATTAATAATTTATCACAAGCAATTAAATCTAATACTCACTACTGCTATGTCCGCTGGGAAATGATTTTCTTCCTTCGATAACATCAGCTATTGGACCTGTACATTGCATTTCAGAATTCATCTCCCCATCAGGAAAACATCTCCAGAAAAAATCAGGACGAGGTCGGCCTTAAATATTATTTCAAAAAAACTTTTATAATAATTTAAAAAAAGATAATATAACATCATATTCGTTTTTATGAATATATCTTTATTTTTGTTAATATATTAATTATAAGTAATAAATAATATTTTATGATTAAGCATTAGAGAAAAATAATAACTCACCTACAATAAGTTTGATCATATTCGTCAAAATACCGTTAATTCCCATTGAGAGCGTCACTGCCAAAATAGTCTGAAATGATAATAAATAATAGAATCAGTACTTTTTTAATCATTTAGTAATTACGACGAAATGTTACCTGTATAAAATCTTCTTTATCTCTTTTACATATGAGATGAATTAATGCCAAAGTGAACGGAGTTATGATTACTAAACACCAAAGATTGATATTCGAAACGTATGACTCTCTACGAGGATTTCTGTAAAGCCACATTTCATCTGGATGTATGTGTCGATTAAACGCAGACATTTTTTCTGTTTGCCTGAAACGTAATAGCAAATTTAAACATGCGTAATGAAATAATATTTAAAAAAAACATATGAACAACATTTTGTATAAATAAAAAAAAATTACAATGTACGTGTATCGTTAATATTAAGTGTTATAGTCAATAAGTGATTTAAACGAAACAGTAATACTAAATGCAAAGCGTAATTAGGCTCTTAAAGATAAAATGTTAGTAGCATATGTCAAATAGAATTGTATTTAGTGTCGATTGGTTTCGATCAGTTAGACTTACAGGAATGCCGCTATCAGCAAAAGTCGCGGTAATAACTCTCTAATGAACAGTACTAATTTTGTATTGAAGAAAGGTCGCGACATTGCACACCACATAGCAACGTCAGCCATTCAAATCTGACAGCGGCGGGCTAGACAGTGTTACCATCGTTAAAAAAATTGGTCATAACAATGAATTAGGTTGGCAGTAAAAATTATTTTTCAATTCATAATAATTATATAATTGTAGTGATTTGCATTAAAAAATATTTTCAAGAATTCAATATGTATATATAATAAAAAATATTTTTATAAAATTAATTTATAGTTAATAATATAGGGGAGTTTTAATTTGGGCTTCGACCTGGAACTGAACCAAAAACCAGAAACCGAAAAAATAGTTATTTTTTCGGAAATGAATCGAAAAAAATATCGGTTTATTTCGGTTCAATACATGTTCCAATAAAATAAAATTACAAAATTTAAATAAAATCTTTGCAGAAATTGTATACAATGAATTATCTAATAGGGGGACAGAGTTATTAAAAAGTAATAGTATTCTAGGAGCAGTTTATATCCGCACTATCAAATTTTACTTCAGACGTCACAAAAAGTGTGAGTTATGTAACATTATAAAAATATTTGGAACAAATTACAAATTACTTCTAGTTTTCAGGCAAAAAAGGCAAACATATATACATTGAAGACAATGTAATAAAAAGTATGTATAGTAAAGTTCGTCTTTGAATATATAGTTATAGTTTAAATATGTATGTATCTTAGTTATATTCATATAATACAACTTTTTATATCGTTGCCCTAGAAATTGGCAGCGAAACATTACGTAAAAAAAGTATTTGTGTTAAGATTTAAACTATTTAATAATATATGTTTTTATTTGATGTTCCACGGCGAAAGCTCCACAGACTTTTGGCCCAACGACAATACATCCACGACAAAAGATCTAGCTGACCATTAATCTACACGACATTACGGCCATAAACAAAATATTCAAAATGAATTTTTTAAGAGAGAGCGTTGAAGAAATCGTGGAGCTTTTGTCGTGACACGTTTATTAGCTATTGTCATTGGTCAAATCATTGTTTTTCCTTTTCATTAAAAATATTTGGGACATAGCAAAAATATAGTGACTGCGTTAAATAAATAAAAACTACAATGTCCACCTTTCTAGAAAAATCGTTAAAATCAACATAAAAAAATAAAGACAATTATCTTAAAATAAATACAAAATTTCTTTTTAAGAAATCGTTTCTCAATTAAACGTAGCAAAATAAACAGACTCCTTAATTTAGAAAAGCTTTTCGTCGTTTCATCGTCGTTTTGCAAAAAATACATTACAAATAAAACATATTAATAAAATGATATTTAAACAAATATGCGTAAGCGAATTTAATCCTTGGTTACGCATTCAAGATTGATGTTACTACAAGACATTCATCATCTTGGTCTTCAACAATTAATTTACGTCCGAAAGGGAATCTCTTGAATAATTTGGTCAGCAGATATGCAAGGTAATGTGATTAATTACACTATAGCTTTGCAATATTACAACCCCCAGATTACACATTTATGACTAAATGTACACACATTTCTAAAATGTCTGATATATGCATACGTTTTTCCTGTGTCGTTCGTTTTAATTGTTGCGTTTATGTTCACTTCTCGGTCGCCACATTTTCATAGGGGGTGTTTGGTGAAACGTTTTTACCATTTCGTCGCAATCTCTCTCGTAATTGCACGTGTATGTATATGTGCTGTACGTTGTACACCAAATGGGTAGAATGTATATTTCTTGCAAGTCCGACTCAGGTGTGAACTTCCCAACGTTTACATTATAATCATTAAAAGGTGTAATTAATTACGCTCATCTAGCGGTTAATGCTGCTCGCAACATTAGTTTCTTTATATATTGCTTAAATAAATCATATAACGTTCTTGGAAAAAAGTTTCCATATTTATCTAATAACTTGTTCGGAACAAATTTTACGGGGTCGATGTAAATTTTGCAATGTACCATCGCCTTAGCGAACTTTGCCTAACTGTGTCCATAATTAATAGGTCGTTTAATAGAAAAATAGGTGCAATTACTTAAATTGATTAATTATTAAAACATAAACCAGTTAATCCTTATATTATTAGAGATTTTTAAACTTGAAACTACGCCTTTCCTTCAAGTAGCGAGTATGTAATGTGAATTATACATGTTATGACGCCACATTCCCTGAATTTATGGATTTTGACCAAATATATGCTATATTATATATAATTAAGGACTAGAAAATGTTGAATACATATTTCGTTAATGCAAAATAAGCTAAATTATTTTATTTGATTGTCATAGCTGGACAAGGAGTTTGAACAGTACCCAGTGAGACACCGTTGGTCAAAATGTATCTGAGAGATACACTTTGTATTTTGTATTATAAAAGAATCAATATGAACGTGATCGACCAGTCGATCTCGAGCTATGACCCGATCGATCGCAACACACTGTATGGACATATTCGGAATCGGTTTTGAAGCCGAAGAGGACTTTGCAGCCAGACGCTGGAAAAGCTGGTAACACTTATAAACACATATAAATTATCACGTATATTGAGAAATGTAGATGCCGCTATCAGGATGTGGAGTTGAAATGGCAGATCTTGGAATTCGGAGAGTCATTGTTGGCGTGTTGTATTATTGTCGGCTGTGATTTTAGTGGAGCAGCTGGGATATGTAATCATGATGCTCTCTGGACAATCTGTTTTTTTTTCAATAATATAAATAATTTTGCAGACATACTAATAATATATAATATACATGTTACTGGTTTATAACCATTTCCATGTTTACAGTTAGTTATTAGCTAAATTTAATAAAAAAAATAAGAATAGAAAACAAAACGTTTGTGGTTATAATTTATTATAACCACAGACTATTATTATTAATTGTAATTAATTTAAATGCTTTGTGGCGGCGTTCTGACAGTTCCCAGTGTTACCACACCAAAATTAACATATTACATCGTAGTTATGAAATATGTTAATTTTGTAAATCATTGGACTCAGATAGCTTTGCTAATTTAAAAAATGTTCGTTATTTGATCGACATTTTTAATATTAAACTATTTGAAAAAATCGCTTAAAACGTGTATAGTGATGAACATTTAAAAGCAGTGCTAAGAATTTCGATAACAAAATTTACCCCAGACATCCAAACACTTATGAGTAATGTTAAACAATTTCACATTAGCCATTAAATTTTGATATGTATAAAAGTTGTATGTTTAGAGAAAATATTTTGTTTCCTATTTCACTCGCATCGATAAATTTAGTTTTATATAAGATTCGTATATTGATAAGAAATTTAATATTCTTCAAGATTCTTATTTAAAAAAAAAATGTTGTTGTTATAAATCCACGTGTATATATTTTATGTGTATTTAAAGATTTTTATTAGTTACATTTGCATATACATTACAAACTTTTTAAACGATTACTTTTTCTTTTGTTTAAAATTGTATTCACCTAGTTATGTGTCACACAATATATTGTACGTATAAAAAATGGGATACTTCTTAAGAATCAGGTAATTTTGGAATTATTTTGGTTTAATGAAAAATTAATATAAATATCATTCTTTCAATAAATTGTGTAATGATTTTATTAACATTTGTGTGTTGTTTTAACGAATAATATTTATATTTATAAATTTTTTCGACCTTTATGTTATCCACAATATGAAAATTGTACGTTCTAAAAAAAATAATGTTCTTTATAATTTAATTCTGGTCATTTTTTGGTTTAATGAAAAATCAAACTTATTGAAAATTCAAAGTTATATGTGTAAATATCATTCTTTCAGCAGCATTTTAAGGATTAATATGTATTTTTTTTTTTAATTATCTTGATGTTTTATGTTATATAAGAAGTGTACATTTTGCTACATATCCGATAATAATGTTAATTTTTTCAGGAGCTTCAGCTGGAATTTTACGCGGGATCGAGTCTTCATTGTTTAGTTACACAGCATTGCTTCTAATTTTCAGGTATGAGCATATTAAACGTAACAGATAGTCAGTGGTTTTGTTTTTGGATTGTTTATGAATCAAACCGTCATGTCGAAATGACGAAAAACTATGTCGAAAGCTTTTTCTATATCTAACATTAAAAGACCCGTACTCTTTTTTATATAAAAATTAGCGCATATATACTCCGTTAAACTATTAAGTTGATGTGTTTAGTGATTTTTGCGGAAATTAAACTGTTTGTTAATAATTTTATTCCCCAAAGATTCTTTTAAACGCATAAGGATTATATATTCAAATATTTCACTAAATGTCGGTAATAAGCTAATAAAACGATAATTAATCGATTTATTGGATCCTTATTGGGTTTTTTTATCGGATGAATGTAAGCAGTTGAATGTAAGTATTGAGAAATACCCAAAATATAGGCAGGCGTTAAAGACGTTTATTAAGTAATGAATGAAAATTCCAGGAAGTTTAGTCAACGTGTTAACTAATCTATCTATTGATATCTCTCGCGTCAATGCAGTCTTCTGGCAAGTCTAGTCGTCTCCCTAACGTCTCCTCCCCCCCCCCCTCCTGCGACCAGGTGTCACGTATCTTATAATGCTTGTTGGATACAGCCAGAGACTGCATTGGGGAAAGCAGATGGGAGTATTTGCCCTCTCTTGAGTTTGGTCAAAATGCATGTCATTTAATGAAATACCATAAATCCATAATAAAAAATACGACCACGAATAGACCAACTTTATCCTCCCCCCCCCCACTCTGTAAAAAGTTTATATGTCGTCCCTGATACAAAACCAGAAATTCCCGGGTTTTTCCTCAAAGGAAATCTAAAAAAAACAGTCTCGAATCTATGACGAAAATATTTTTTTAAATATTTCATTTCAGTGAAATCATATCGAAATATGTTTTTACCGGTAGATATACTATATTTTTACCAGTGAAAATATAATTTATCTGGCGGTTGCTAGTTTAATTTTTCCATACGTAGTAATATATACATTTGCATAATTATCAATATTTATTTACATGCAATGTACAAATGTTACGGTAAATGTGTATTTTTCAGTGAAATTATAGTTTCACTAGTAAAGTACAAATATATTTTCTAGAGTAGATATATATTTTTATTAGCGAAAATATAATTTAACTGATAGGCGCTATTGAAATTATATGCTGCAATAAAATGGCGATGAAACTCAATTTGACAGTTGCGAAACGTCCAAATTACAGATTTTGTCAGCTCATCTCTCAGAGGAAAATAAACGAAAAAAGAAGTGCAAAGAAATGTTGCATCTCGCATATTGCTCCATAGTTTGTCTGCACTTTTATATTTCATCATGTTTATAAAAAATAATGACTATCCTTACCGATATTACTACGGACTTTTAATATGATTATTGGTTAAAATATATTCAAACTGAATTTTGGTCAATAGGAGGGCGCAAAAACTCACGCCAAAAGCAATAAAATCGTGTCGGCATTGTTGCAGTGGGAACGCTCGGTAACGAACGCCCATTTGCTATTCAAACAGCAAGTTCTAAAACTAATTATAGTTTTAGCACTTTCATTTGGTTCAATATTGCTTTTGACGTGGATTCTAAAACAGGACACCTACTTGAATTTGCCCTAAAATTGTCGTTTAATTGAAAATACTATGAATATTAATAAAATCGAAATATTAAATAAACGATCATTGACTAGCCAACTTTTGCCCCCCCCCCCTCTCAGAAAAAGGCTGAAATAACGTCCATGGATACAGTTTTGCTATATCACAGATAATAATGTTCTCTTTTAATGTCGTAACACTCATGAAAGTGTTCAGGCATTAAACGAGGAACAGTTTAGATAGTCAATCTTAGGCAATCGGTAACCAAAGATGGAAGCAGGGTTAAATGTATGGTCTAGCGCGCGTCTTTTCCAAGTAAAGAGTAGTTTTTGCCGGTACTTATGGGTGATTAGTGTTTCAAAACGGATTTGCAATATTGTATGTGTGGTCTGCGCAATATTTTCAATTAATATATCTGCTCAATATTTCCGAAATTCAGAACAGTTTACAAGATTTTGAAGGGAGATTCAATGTTTTATAAAGACTGAAGTCCTTTTACAATTTAGGACAATCTGTTAAGCTAACGTTGATATTGAATAATTTGCAAGCAAATTTGTAGCTATTTAATTCTGACAATTTAGCTCTTGAAAATAAACATTAATACTTTGCGATGTTTATGATTACTTTGAAAGTCAGATTTTTGGAAGTATGTTTGTAACGATAAATATTTAAATTCTTGGAGATGTTTTGATTATTTGAATTCGTTTTTTAAGTCCATATATTTGTATGACTCAGCATTTTGTTATCTTAAAATGATTATAAATGACAAATTATCACACCGAAATTGTTATTATTATCCTGAAATTGTTGATTTGGCATAATAAATTTAAGTAAAAATTAGGCCATTTTTAATTTCGTTTACATAATTGTTATATTTGTAGATATTATTTTAAATATTCTATAATGCATATTTTTTTATTAAATTTATTGATACTATTATAAAGATGTAAGTAACTATAAAGTTGATATTAAGTCTAGATAAAGCTAACCACCCAACGAGTACAATATTACCCGGTTATCTGATCATCCTTTTTCGTCAAAACACAAGCATAAAAGGATGTTTGCAATAAAGAGAGGGAGGTGTGCATGATGAAAAAGGACGAAACACAGAGAGGGTACAGTATAGGGCGTCGGTGGCCGTTATCTAATTGGTTAATAGCCCGGAAGGACACTGATAACTGGATGAGCACACCTAACGAAAAGTTAACGACATCATCCCTCGTGAAAATTGAAAAGAGCAGATATATATACTAAATATATACATTTACAGGATAGGCAAATGCCCAGGGCCACGGTTCGAGAGTTGAAGTATTTAACTTTCTTGTTATATTCATATATTACGTTTTAAATTTTAGTAAATTATTTAATATCGGCATAATATTAGCAATTCTAAAAATAAAAACAATAGAGTTTTTCTGAAAATTCTGTGAGTAAATTTTATTAAAACGCTTATATTTTAATTAATGATACCGAGAATCAAAGATGAATATGTAATGGAATATATTTTAAAAGTGAGTAAAAATGGATGTTATCTTACCATGTTTATTCTCACTAGTTTTGATATAATAGTTTAGATTAGTCATCTAAAATGAAAGTAATAAGCTAATGTTGCGATAATTAATCTGTTTTGTAAGATCCTTATCGGATGAATTTTAGTGCTTTTCCAGACGGTTGGGAAATACCCAAAATATAGGCAGGCGTTAAATATGTTTGTTAAGTAATAAATGCAAATTCCAGAAAGGTGTTTAATGAACGTGGTATTTTTAATCTATTTATTCCAGGACTTTTTTAAGTTTTTATTAACATTTAAAATTTCCCATGAGCTAATTATGCGAATTAAACTCTCATTTACCGTAGATGTTTCTATTTTTCCAATATATATATTCACTTTATTTTCAGTTTTAGGGTGCTTAAATTTTTTGGTAAATTCGTACGATACATCTCTACCTTATCTATTAAAATTACATATACGAATTTGTAAGGTAGAAGTTTAATTTGCTGCATATAAATCGATGGAAAAAATATTACTTAGTATTTTTTATTAATGTGATATGTAGTATATATATAATCTACTGCTATTGGACTTTATACCATTTTAACGGCTACTTGTAAAGTGTAGGGTTAGATTAAATTTAACAACCTATTCTATCTCCTAGTGAATTAAATCCATTAACCGGGGTATCGAGTAATATTCTAATACACACTGTACCCTTTTATTTTATAAGACTTTCAAGTCAACAACATCAAGTAAAAAGCTAATACATTATAGGTAAAAATAAATGATTTTTCCCCAATGTATAACTACAGTACCTAAAGTCTGTTTATTTACCTTCTTATCTTCATGTTATTTATAACTTACAGATAAAAGCCGACAAAATGCTGAAAAAAAAAACTTTGTAATTGCCGAAATTTAAGAAATTACTCATATTTCCGAGTGAATTGATTTCGCTGTAGATTTTCTATGGATGTGGCAATAACTCAATGGCTAATATTGAAGTTTTCATGTCTTACCGAGTTGTCCAAAATTCAGGTTTTACCTTTATCAAATATATATAAACTAATATCCGTACGCAAAAACTTTCAATATATTAATATATATTTTAAAATGGACAGACAGTTTGGATATATTATACTGATAATAAAGCCCCCATCAACAGCAACTGAAGTAGTCTTTTTAGTAGCCTGTATAATTAAAATATAGATTCGTACATATTTAAAGTTTAGAGCTGTTCTTTATTTATTAAATTAATATAAATAATCTGGATACTTTTAATTGCTAACATAAACCTATATGGATTTATTTATTTAAATTAAATTAAGACTATCGTAACCTAACAGGTTACCCCAATGCGTCACGATGGTCGAAAACAATAATTGTATAATTTCAATATATAATACAAAAAAATATTTAATTAAAATAATAAATATAAAGAAGCAAACAAAAAAATCATAAAATATCAAAATGAAATGATACGAACCGGACCAGCTCCTCGTAGCCGACATTAAACAGGTCAATGTGCAATGTTAGCGTATTAAGGAGCTGGATGGCGACTGCCATTGGTAAATCGGCAAGTTCGGACGTCCTAGTCTTATTCCATATTAAGTCTATATATTACTAAAAAAATGTCTATTAGTTGATCAAAAATTTTTCAATGAGTTGATCCAAAATATCTGAATTTATGGCGGCATTTGACAGAAATTTAATAATTTCTTCTCTCTATTGCTGCTTGAGATCAACTTCGACATTTCAAGGGCTTGCTTTGATCTTGCTTTTATGTGAGGCTTTTTGTGGCTTTCGATTATAATAACACTTCATAGATCTGACGATTTAATAAGCGTACATAATTAGTGGAATTTAGCATTCTTTTGCCATGGTATTTATTGCGAAATTGTTTTTTTTTTGTAGTTTAATAAATAACTTTTGCTTTTTATGAAACACTAAGATTTTTTATTTTATCTTTCAATCGAATCAAATCGAAAGAAACTTGTGTCATATTTGTAAAAAAAATTGCACCGTTTATAGAGCTAGTGCTGTAAAATCTACAACATTATAATTTGTGTACGTAGAATCAGTGGTTTCAAAGATTTAGAGAGGAAACTGTGATGTCAAAGATGCATCTCGCGCCGGATGGATAAAATCAAAACCATGATTGATAGTGTATTTTGAAGACACGTGAGATTGATCGGAAAGTAAACCCTAATGTATCGAGACATTTAGGATAGCGCGAGATGGTCAAGAAGCTCGATAATTGAGTGTCGCATTAATTGATCAATACAATATTTAGTGGACCGAATTTCTGTTTGCGATTCATTACTTTAACGCGATGAAAACGAGCTTTTTCTCAAATAATTTATCACTAATGATGACAAATGGTTTCAGTACAATGTTAGCAGAAAAATATCCTGGTCGCAGCGGGGTGAGCCAGAACAGGCTGAATTGCACCCGGACTGAGAGGGTATCGTGTACTTCAAAAGGCTGACACCAACCCAAACTATCGATTCTATTAAGTACTGCTCTTAATAGATCAAACTAAAAAAAAGCAATCGACAAGAAAAAGACAGAGCTAGCAAAAATAAAGCGAAATGTGTTTATGACACTGCCAGACCATACTCTGCAAATATCTTTGTAACTTTACTGAGATTTTTTGATCCGGATCGTTTATGGCTTTACTCGTAATAGTGTAAAATGATCAAATTTGAACCGCTGTTAATCGGATCAATATTTCGTTAACAAGTCATCAAGGGATCTTTCAACTACTAGAAATATGAAAAAATCATAAATAAATCATCGATAAAAAGGAACATACATAATTGTATAAAGTTATTTATGAATTAACAAATATGTGATATTATGCACATAAAATTCTTACTAATATAAAAATTATTACAAACCTTGTAGATTAAAGCCTAATCGACGTTTATTAAAGCGAAAAGTGACTCGTTCGAGATTAAGGCCGACCGTTTCAAAGGTGATTTTCCACCGGGGAAAACGCGCCCAGCTTTTCATCCCTCCGCTCAAATATTAAAGACGAGCGAAGAGATAACCGGCCGCGACACCTGGCAACTTTCGCCATCGTCCGATATAATTAATTAACAACTTTTGAACCGCTTCCTCGTAAATCAAAAAGGGAGGCCGCGTCGTCGGCTGAGCCATTGTGTCGCAACAAAGGAGCAGGACAATGAGATTCCGCGCCGCGAAGGTGTGACCCTGTGTGTAGGACTCTTCATTGTCTCCGCAATTATTTATGAGCGAAGCCACTGCAGATATGAATTTCCACATCCCCCTTATAATAATAATTTGCGAACGAATTCCTAACGCGCTAATTTCGACCGAAACATCTGTGCGGATGCAGCGACCGCTGCGAATTCCTGAAATCGAAAATTACAACACAATAATACTTATTACCATTCAAAATGCCCGTTTAGTATATATTTATGTACATATTACCTAAGTGTAGAAAATTGTTCTATATATATATTATATAAATACTATAGTTGCGTATCCGTTAACAAACCGTGTGACATTTGTTTAACAAATCAACGTTAACGTTCACGTAATGAACAATTACAGGGGCGTTAAAGACGGACAGACAGGCAAAGGACGCAATGAAATTATTATAAGTTGGAGCAACCTTTGTGGAGCACTTTGTTTAATTTATACGTATTTCAAAAAGCAATTTATTTCAATTTTACGAGTTTTCTCGTAATTCATTGGGACCTATAAATAATTTTATTCACGTTCAAGTATCGTCAGTACTATGAGTTATTGCTTAAGTTAAGGAAAATTATAATTAATAATAATAATATTGTGAGTGTTTTTCTTGATTTCCCGAGTAAGATTTATGATAATCAAGATATGAACCATGTATTGAAGTATTTATTATATTTTATTATAATTGATAAAGTTATATAAATATTATCTGTGCGCAGACGATGTTATAATTATACGTATCAGATAATTTACATCGTATTGTTTGATCTATAATTGAAACAATAAATTAATGATAAGAAAAAAGTACAATAAACTTATTCTTAATCTAAATGCTAATACAGCTAGACATACATATGTATTATTCATTCGTAGTGTTGAAATACTCTATATAACTCTAATATATAAATTGTTGAAAGTATAAAATATTTAAAAAAATTAATGATAATTTAATCTCATCCCTCGATTTACGCAGTGAATACGTTCCAGGAAATATTGTGTAAATCGAAGCAAACGAAATTTGTAATAAAACGATCAAATATCAAAACGGGCAAAATCGTCAACGACACATGTGCACTCAAAAAGCATGGACAGTGGGAGAGGTTCAATATGTAGGTCAAGTGCAAGAAATGGAAGTAAGATAATAATCCATGCGTCAAGCTAAACGTATGAAACCAAATATGTTTGATTCAGTATATTAAAAAAAATTTGATCCGCGTAAATCGAGGGATAAGTGTATATAATCTATTTCGGTTTATCATTTTATTAATTTGACGATAAAATATTATTGTTTAATATAAGTATTAGGTAATCCCGAAATGAATGTCGATTTTTCTGATTTAAGTTTCAACAGTGGCCATTGATTCCCGGGGCCAGTGGCGTAGCTATGGGGGGGGGGGGCGGGCGGAGGGGGCGGGCCGCCTCGGGCGGCACTTGCTTGGGGGCGGCATATTCGCGATGGGATCGTCTAGTGTGGTTCTTAACCCTGAATGCACTAAAATATATATAACTTCACGAATATCAAGAGCTTAATAATAACCAATTTATTATTTTAAAAAATGCTGTTTTTATGACCTTGCAAAAAAATGTATGGGGGGGGCGGCAATTTTAAGGATCGCCCTGAGCGGCACATACCCTAACTACGCCACTGCCCGGGGCCCGTTTACCTTGACCGACTCTATAAAAAAAAGTAAAAATGTAAACAACAGCTTTTTGAGATGTATGTACTGATGTATTTCAGATAAAAGTTCCTTCGGTCCTATTTATACATACAATAAATAAAAGGAGCAGAACATTGCCTTAAAAAGCACCCACTTTTTAGGTAGTACTTTCACAATAAACAGTATTATTTAGAGGGACAGATTGTAGTTTTTTGACGTGACTCCGTTTGTGTTAAAATTTGTTTGCAAAATATTGTTGACTTTATTGCTTTTTGAACGCTTAAAAAATATTAAACATGAGAGGAAATATTCAATGTATGTAAATTAGTAGCAGTAAATTTAGAAAATCGATCTGAAAATTCAGATTGAATACCTAAGGAAGAAGCAAAAAATAACGAAAAATCTACAACACCACCAGCTGAATTATATAAATTCAATGTTTTTATAGATTGTATTATCAGTAATTTGACAACTGGATTTAATGCAGCAAAATAAATAAATAATACATACAGTTTCATGTAGTTATTCCTAAAGGAACTTCTAGATAAAATAGTCAGAAAATATTTTTTAAAATAAGTCATTTTAGTAAAATCATATCTATAGTTTTAATTGAACTTGCTCTCTTAAGCAAGATCGATCATCATAAGTTGAACAAACTTATATACCAGATCTGATTTAGTAGCAGTTAGAAAAATATATTATCTCAAAATTATTCATTCCTATATGATAATAAAAGTAGTTTATTAGTCACAGAACACCGCTTTTAAATGGCGCCCCCTTTTAAACAACGCCTGATTTACCTACGTTGAACTATGTATATACATACATCGATATCACACAATTTCCAGCCGATCGCTCTTCACAAAATTTTGGATGGTTTGGGTGAGTTTAAAGGCTTATGATAAACGACCCGCCACAAGCAAAATGGTTGCAGCTATTACGCAAAAAATACCTTTTTTGTACTAGGGACGTGTGACTGATTATCTTTTAATAAGTATGTACATACATGAAATGCCACATTTTTTGTCGACTGTACAAATAGTGTGAAACATGATACGTTTGTATGTAATACATTTAGTTGGCTTCTTTTTAATAAATATATTATTTCGCAAATGCAACTAAAAGCTGTAAAACACGAGAACTTAATTACCATGATCCATCATAAACGGTGGTCATCAGTAACAGGTTGGTGTGACCATTAGTGATTAATGGCGTGTCATCAACATATTATCATCACACGCATTTCCAAACCTATATAATATATTATTAATTATTGAATTATTAAAATTCAGCACAAAGCTATGCAAAAATATGTAATCTCGTTAATTTTTTTTTATTATTCTTGTTAAATATTTATGAAGCAACCTAAACGGACACTGATCCTTTTGATTAATATTTCCGGTGAACCTCACACTTTTACGTGATTTAAGTATTAGCTAAATACAATGTATGTATGTATAACGATGTTATAATTAGAGTTTTCTTTGTATCGTTTGAGAGCAGATACTTTATTTATAGACTTAATTTTATTATTATCAATATTTTTAAAGTATTCCCACTACCACGAAATTGCCTTGTTATTTTTTTCATTTTTTTATATTTCTTTAAAATGAGTATTACTTTTTTCAATTAATTTCAATAAAGGCAAAGAAAAGCATTTTTATACCCTCTTCTAGGAACTTGCTGTTTATCCATTTATTTATCGCTCGTTTTACTTTGACTTAAGACATAAAAATGTATTTTCATTTCTTCGAATAAGTGCTAATCATTAGGCATATAAAGAGGACGTGATAATAATTCCCAACGCTGATCTGCCAAAATTAATTAAACAAACGATATGCAAACTTTATCATTTTTCAGTTAAGTTTGAGCTTTCAAATTTTTTTTTGAAGTGATCCATTAAGCAGATAAAAATAATATATATTATAAGTAATATATAAACTCATTTGAGTAGTTGTACCGATGAGGCGGGGTTTAAAAGTCCGGTTATTGTATTTATACAATAGCATTTATTGAAATTCACGCATTGACTGTGAAAAAGTGAATTGTCGCATATACGCATTTAAAACGCAAGTTTAATTTTTACGACTTGCCGACAAGTGATTTCGTACGTGACAATCAAAGATTCTGTTGGGTTAGCATCTCCAACGGCCATTTAGGGTACAAATACTTTTATATTGGCGTAGTGCTGCCAACCTCAATAAATTCAAACTTCAACAAAAAAATAAATGTAATTATACCTTTTTTGGTCGTCGCGTCTAAAGTAGGCGAGCAAAAACCTCATCCGCCTTGACCTTACAGATCGTATATAATGCCTGAACTACACTCTCTGGAAGATGGCCAAGGTTGGTCAAGGACGGAGAATATAGTGGGTTACTTCGGAGCTACTTCGGTCGAGTTTGGTTCTGCCCGCTCTAAAATCTCTCGGAAGTTGTCCGGGAACGGGAGGTAAAGTGGGGGTAATTCAGTCGACACGCATGACGAGCGCTGCATCGTGGTCACGTGGTCAATTTATAATACCAAATGCTTATCGGGAACTTCAACAGACTTTTACTGACATCTTTGAATATTTTAGGGCACCAAAAGGGATTAATTATATTTTTGGTAGTATATTCTTCTAACATTTTTTTCATATTAAATTAAATAAAAAAATAAAATCGTTTCGAATATCCTTATGTATTTTCCTAGATCGGTTTTTATAAATGTCACACCATAACGAATTCTTATTTAGAATCGATGGCAACAAATTCTAGGATAGTCACAAATGTGGTGTTCGTATTCTGAAGTATCATTTTTATGCCTTATGGCATTTAGCAAAAGCCGACAAAGATTTTGCGTAAATTGAATATTATTGTATTGGTGAGTGCCCACACAAACTTTAATAATTATCAGTAGCGTAATTTTAATAATATTACAATTTAAAAATTGCGGTTATTTGGCACATTTTTCGATCACGGGCAAATATGCCAGCTGTACGTGACAGCAGCCACCGTGCGGACGTCATTCACGGCCGCCGTCCAAACGGTTTATGAAATTTGTGGCAGTGTGGCCGCTACTTGGAAGTCGGCGACCTCGGCCGACTTCAGTTGAACTTCGGTTCGGACAACTTCCAGTGAGTGTAGTGCAAGCATAAGAACATACATAGCGCAGATCATTCACTTTCAAAATGTTGTATCTACATGGACGTATATTGGAGGAGCTGGTGGGGGCATTTGTCCCCCCTTAAATTTGGTCATAAAATGTAGTATGAATAATGAAATACTATGAATCTTAAGGAAATCGAAATATCGAAAAAAACGACCACCAACTAGCCAACTTTTCCCCCCCCCCCCCCCTCCATGGAAAAAGCTGAAATATCATCCTCGATTCTAAACCAGAAATTTTCAGGTTATCCTTCAAAGAAAATCTATAGAAAATAGTCTTGAATCTATTCCGAAAATATATTTCTAAGTTTGTCACTTCGGTGAAATCGTATCGGAATACATTTTTACCGGTAGATATATATTTTTCTAGTAAAATTATGATTCATTTGGCGGGTGCTAGTTAAATTATATGTTTTAAGCTTTTCCATACGTAGTAATATGTACATTTACATAATTATCATTATTTATTTACATGTGATGTATAAATGTTACAGTAAATGTGTATTTTTCAGTGAAGTTATATTTTCACTAATCCAAATACATTTTCACCAGTAGATGTATGTATATTTCTACTAGCGAAAATATAATTTAATTCACTAGTGAAATTATATACTGTTCTAAAATGTCTGCGAAACGTCCATTTGCTGTTATCACGAAAACCTAACCTAATGCAAGCTATAAAACTAATTATAGTTTTAGAATTTTTATTAGGTTAAGTCCAATATATAACCTTAGCCAACTCATCTCTCAGGGAAAATAAGTTGAGTAAGAAGTACAGAAAGGCGTCGCATCTCGCAGGTTGCTCCATAGTTTGTCTGCGTCTGGATATTACACTATGTTTCAAAAATATGATGCTATCCTGACCCATATTACTATGGACTTTTGGGTTCGATGATTTTTCCGGACACGAATTATGCGGACGGGTTTTTGTGGATAGGAACGTTCCGGACAGGATACTGATTATTTCAGATATTAATATTCCAGACAAAAAAATATTTTATTATTATATTAAAAAAAAATATTGATTCATTGTATTTAATTCATGTTAATTGCTACATTAAACTCGGTAGTTAAAAATTTAATAATCTAAATATTTATTGTACCTTAATTTATTTTTTATTATTATAAAAAAAAAAATTTGTCCGTAATAATCTATATCCGAAATAATTAGTGTTCGTAAAAATCCTGTCCGGAAAAATCCGAGCACCGGACTTTTGATATGAGAGAATCGGTCAAAGTATAATCAAACCGAATTTTGTGCAATAGGAGGGCGCAAAAACAATTATCACTTCTTAGAAGTAAAAAATTCACGTCAAAGGCAATAAAATCGTGTCGGTGCTGTTGTAGTGGGAACTACAGTCGGTGCTGTTGTAGTGTAAGTGGGTATACTAAAGCGTATTATATACTAAACATAATTAGAAAAGATATAAAAATAAGTTCAATCGCAGGACTTAAAATATAAAAGATTTATTTAATTATTATACTGCGTATTTGAGTATACGATTCAACTTAATATTGCTGTGCAACTCCATCATTTAATAACTCGGCTCAAAAATATGTATCCTGTCTAATACGTAAGTCGAATATGGCCGTAAAACAGGTGGAATTACGGCGGCGTTAGGTGCGTTATTGCTTCCAGTTTAGCCGTCAGCGATAGGGAGCACGGGGTGAGTTTGCACACTCGCTAGAGTCAATTAAAATGTGTTCATAAAGTTGCCAGAGTTACGAGCATCTGAAGAAGTCGAGCAAGAATTCTTAATTAACACTAACGACAATTCACCTGACTTACGCTGCAGACGTGCCGAGCCTATCAACGACGAGGCAAAGCTCGGATTATATTATTTTCTTCGGCGTTTGCATTATTTATTTTTAATCAAAATCGGACACGAGATAATGTGGTAGTTATACACAATAATAAATGAATAATGAAGGAAGCAAGTCGCAATTTTTCATCAAACAATGCGCTCTACGGTAGGCCATAACTGTAATGATAAGAAAAGGTGTAGGTGTATGTTGCGGAGTGGTTTTCAGAGTTGAAAAACTCACACATATATTACAATAAAGAACCGTGTACTTACTTAAAAGTATATAAAGTACTGTTTTAACAATACTCGTACAATATATTCGTACGTATTGTATTTTTAAATATGGGTTTTTAAAGAATTAAAAACGAAGCTCAAAGCGCATTGAAACGGTTCGTAAAATCCATCTCTCAGTCTATTATTAGATTTTTCAGCTTTCATAAAGAAAACGTAAACCTTTTATTTTACATTTAATTACTCGTTAACGTCCGTACATTTACGCTGAGCAATAAAAGCTGTATTACACGCGTATAAATAGGCTAGTATTTTTTTCCGTCGCCAACATTCGCGAGAACATTTTCCAGCCCCTGGTGTACATAAAACACGTAAGTGCGCGCGCCTAAAGTGGTCTTTTCCCCGTTCTCATCTCCCATTTCGTCGAATGGTGGAGTTTTTCATTTGTCGCCAAAACTTGAGTCTTTCTTTTCCACCGTGAAGAGGAGCGCAACGAAACAGAAAAAAATAATAGCATGCACAAAGCGTAACAAACAGCAACAGTTAGTGAATGCACCGACCGACGAAGGCTCGCCCAGAAAAAGACACGCGGCCGAATGCGCCGTGTGTTTCAATCCAACGGAAACGGAGATGAAATTTTGACGAGAGTCCTTTGGGTGTATTATGTATCCATCCTGCACTTGCTAAAAACGTCGCACAGTGGTCCTGATTTACAATCTATTGTATTTTATTAAAAAATCTACGTTATCGTATGATTTTTGTTCTTATTTATATAATATCCTTCAACACTATAAATATATTCGAAAAATCATTTATTCAAGTCAAGCCAGACAGGATGTATTGTCATGTGTATTGAGAACCTTGGCTTAAGCACATTTTTATTACAAATCTGACTATCATATCTTGACAGATTTTCTCAATGCGTCTTGATGGCCATTACACAAAATGTTTTATTCACCATTTTATATACATACATATTAGGTAATCCCGGAATTAATGTCGTTTTTTATTAAAACTCAAACTTATTTTTTTTTCAATTATTTAATATTTTTTTAATACAAAGTAATTTCTAGTGTTATCTACGACTCTTTGCCATCTTGTTACTAAATCTAAAATTCCTTTCTCATAAAAGGCTTTTGGTTTAGATTCGAAGAACTCCGAAAGACCCGATTTCAGTTTTTGTCGAATTGTCGAATTTTTTGTTCCCTAATTGCGTTTCTAAAAAGCGAAATAAGTGAAAGTTGATCGGTACCAAGTCCAGAGAATAGGGTGGATGCAATAAAACATCCCAGCTAAGGTCCTGGATTTTTTTACGGGTAATATCGGCAACATGCGGCTGGGCGTTATCATGTTGAAGAATGACATTACTTTTATTCACAAGAGCAGGTCTAATTTTTTGTAACGTCGTATTTAATTTGTCCATCTGTTCACAATAGAGGGCTGCAGTAACAGTTTGCCCTTGTTTTAAAACATCATAATAAATTACACCTTACGAATCTCACCACACACACAATAATGCTTTCCGAGGATGTAGTCCTGGTTTTGGTGTTGGAATTAGGGTTTGACCTCGATTTAACCATTGTTTCTATTTTTTTATATCATGATAAAGAACCCATTTTTCGTCTCTGGTGATAAGGTCATGGAGAAACGGGGTGAAATGTTGCTTTTCTTGCAGTATTTTGCATGTGTTGAGGCGTTGAGCTTTGTTGCGTCGGTGAGCGCGTGAGGAACCGAGATACCTTATTTTTTAACTTTTCGCAGTTTCTCAAGATAACGATGGATGTTCGACCGTGATGTGCCGACTTTCTTCGATAATTCATCAATGGTCATAATCGGATTTGCTTCGATTTCCGCCTTTAGAGCTGGACTATCCACTAGACTGGGCCGTCCACTTCGAAGCTCGTCCTTCAAATCGAGATTGCTCGTTGGAAATTTTTTGAACCCACTTTGGCACTTTCTTTTGTCCAGTATATCATCGTAAATGTCATAAATGCATTCTGTTGCTTCTGTCGCAGTTTTTTTTGAATGAAACGAAAACAGCATAAAGCTTCTTAAATGTGTTTCCGAAGGACACGTCTCTGCCATTGTTTGTAAATGGGGTAGAAAAGATTTTTTTTGTTTAAAAGAAAGGCAAAGGATCACAGAGAAGAAAAAAAATTACAACGCACGTCTTCACTGGTCATCGGACCCAAAAATACTAAGCCAAAGCTGCCTATTAAAAAAACGACATTAATTCCGGGATTACCTATATAATACATATACTATAATATATATATATATATATATACAATGCAGTAACTCAAACTGGAATCCTGGTATTTTAATCGGTTTTCAGATACCAAAATACCGGTATTACAGTATCCGACACTGAAGCAAAATCAAAATGTAAATATAATTGATGTGTAATTTAATATAATAAATTTAAGAATCGCAGTGTTAATTATTCGCAGGATGATCCTGTTGTAGGCGTATCGGTACGTGTCGATATTGTCCTTGGAGACACGTGTATCAGGATAATAGAGGTCATTTATCTGTATAATTCTAGGGGTAAAAATCACATAATATTTATCAACTATTTCCCGAGGAAATTCACTGTCATTTATTTTGGCACTGATATTTCTTGAATATTCAACAATTCTACAACTGGTAATTCTATTTTTATTTAAAACACTTTCATTGGCTTATTTTTATTTTTTTATTTTTTGTGTTTATATTTAACATAATTTTCATAATAGAAAATATACATATATTTTTAGATATGTAATTACAATGCTCCTTAAAAATTGTTTTCTTATTTACAATTACTCAGAAATATTTTATATTATAAAGTATTTTCATAATAGACTTATCTAAAATTATACGGCAGCAGAGACAGACACAGTCCCAATAGTCGCTAGATGGAGTGCCAAGCGACGCCACGCAGATCGCGTACTCTCAGTCGTCGACCTACTTATGCAAAACCGGTTTTTTAATGTTGATTATTATTAAAACAAAATATCTTTCATGTATAAATCCAGAGGATGACTAACGGCTTGCAATTTGCAATACAAATCCGAATATAGAAAAAAATATCAGTTTTTTTGCAATTTCAGTATTTTACATTGAAAAAATATTAATCCCGTCTTGAAATAAATAAATAAAATCACAGCATTGCGACAAAATTTTGAACAAAATTAAGGATCGTAAATGACACAGCTGGAAATCGCTGAGCATTAACGGATTGTCGACACCGCCCCTTAGCAGCCCTTTTCAATGACTTCAAAACTACTTGATACCAGTATACAGTTTTCGTGGATCCAAATTACTTTTCGCGTAGGGTTGGTTTATTATGTGGCAGGCAATTGGGATTCAATAAATTTAAGAACTTGACTCTATAACAGAATGTAAATTGAAAAAAATGAACTATTATATTGTTTGGGCGCAAAAAGCCATTTTTTGTAGATAGTTTTTTTTATTAAAATTGCAATCGGAGAAAAAAGGATAGTTGTATTTGGAAAGTATGTTATCG
This sequence comes from Plectrocnemia conspersa, assembly GCF_051122295.1. Lineage (NCBI taxonomy): Eukaryota > Metazoa > Arthropoda > Insecta > Trichoptera > Polycentropodidae > Plectrocnemia > Plectrocnemia conspersa. The sequence goes on along the minus strand of NW_028277166.1, from coordinate 18,556,065 downwards.
AATCTATGCAATATTGTTGTAATTTAGATAATTATTCTAGACCTACCTACATGATACCATTTTTAAAATAATTGCTTTGACCTAGAACTTTGCAGCACAGGCTTTGTAAAAAATCATATCGTTATTACATTCACGACAAAAACAAAAAGGCGAACTTTAAAAACATTATAAATTTAGTACAACATCTTAATACTCTTGTTGCGAGAAAAATACAGTAGCTACAATTCTAATTTAACATTTTTTGAAATCTATACATTTTAAAAGTTTTTTTCATGATACCTCACAGGCTACAACCAATGCGTCAAAATAATCTTAAACATAAGTATCATAACAAAATGCAACATAAAATAATAGTACAGTTTAATAAAATTAATCGGACCAGCTCCTCATAGCTGACAATAAAGATACTAACGTACATTACTTACCTGAAATTATCGTCGTCGGTGAGTCCAAGCCAAAAAATATTATGTTATGATTTATATATTCACCAAAATTGGGAGAAGTCGAACTTATTTTTCAGTTCTTGATCGTCTGGCCAATTATGTAAATAAAAAAAACATTTCTTTACTTTTCAAGTGCTATTGATATATAATATAACTATTTCCTTAACATCGTAACAGTCATTGGTAACAGTCTCCTATTGACAATGACGCCAATGTCGATGACTCTTTGTTATTGTCTAATACATATTTATTTGACTGTGTAATTGGATATCAGTAGGTTTAAAATCGGTAAAATTGGCGACGTCGTCATTCTATAAAATATGTAATACAAAGATGCTGTATTTGGTACCTGTTCAGTGGAGATATGCATCTACCCTCAGCTTTGTTTACGGTTTTCATGCAAATGCTTTGAAAAATAATAGTTAAAAGTTAAAAAATGTTGTATAATATTATGCATAGTTTACCTACAATATGGTGATATGGTGATTGATTAGTCGTTTCATTAATATAATACGATTTCAAAGAAAACTTATTTTGTGTCAAGTATGTAGTTCTGTGCTATTAATTCGTTAAGCATATGCACCCTTCCATATATATTATAGTAGGAACGGGTATAGATTTTTTTATATTTGAGGGGTCGACTATGAAAGCGTCATACATAATAATATCAAAATCTAGATATTCAGTCAATCAGATTATTTATGAAAAGTTTTTGATCTTCGCCAATAGATGACAGTAACACACAGAGTATCAAATCAAAAAATTGGTTTTGTAAAATATAAGATCTCATGTTTACTGCCAGATCCATCAATATGAGAAATGCACAAATTATATGCAGTATAGGAAAATACATTCGACCAAATGCGCCGTTTGTTTCAATCCAACGAAAATGTAGATGAAATTTTCGTCGAAAGCCCTTTGGCCGACCTGTCACCGACACTCGGCTTCGGGATATGAACCCGCGACTGATTTATGTCCAAATTTACGCCGAATTACATTCGGCTAACCCCGAAATGACATGGACCACCGAGCCGGACGTGATTCCTTAATCATATGCCATATTGAAAAAAATATCAGTATACATTCATACATATGCCAAGGTTGCGCTTTCATTTTTCCTTATATATTTATCCACTTTTCATATTAATAAACTATAAGGCAAATAGTTTAGTTTATATAAACTTAATTCTTATATATCAATATATATATGTACTTCTAATAATAAACATTAAAGTCTGATTTATGTTATTTATAAAATTAAATATTCATTATTAAATCAAGAGCACTTCGTACATAATATTAAATTAATTTATTAAAATTGTTTTTAATATTTTTCAGGCCACGGACATGTTTGTCCACCACATAAATATACATATTTATTATGGTTCTCACTACACATAAGGTTGAATGTGTGTGGAGAGTACAGTGATAATTTATGTTCTCCCACCAACTTTGTAAAATTATTTCAGCATTTGCTCCGGGAAAATAAGAAAAGCTTGGAAAAATTTATGTCGTATATGATTTTTGTCATCTACATATTTTTATATAGCGTACTTGAGTTTTAAAAAATAAAAATTAAATGACTTTTTAAAATTAAATAATAATAAATTATAGTTGCATCATTGATTTATAAACGCGACTAATTTATTTTATCTCTTCCGTTTCAGAAGTTCAGCCTTTAACAGAAAAATACTTTCTATACATCAGAGTAGTCGCTGTCTTCCTAACGATCTGATTCAAATATGGAAATTGTGATTTTTATGGAACGCCATCCAACAAGAATGTTGCAAGCAATACATTTATTTTATAGAAAGCGATGTCATTGCCATTTTAAATTATTATTAAATTTTCTGAATCACGATTTTGTAGCTGAACCAGGGTTGACGTGAATAGGGAAGCGGCTGCTTCGCTTGACGCTTGCCGTAGTTTTGCTTGGTGCTAATTCAGATGAACTTACGTGTCTCATTTCAAGAGTATCTAGTGTAAGTTTTTGATGAAAAATCTTAAATGAACTTTTGCGGGTGAAACAAGGTTTGCTATTGTCTGTTATATTTTTTCATAATACGTATAAATGTTATAATTTGAACATCTGAAGATTCGGCTGTGCTGTAATGTGGCATTTTTAATCTCTGCCGGCACATTCCAACAGCTTTTAGACACTTGTCAATACGATAATATTATTCTGTGTTTTTAAAAGCACCGAACGGCTTTTGCTGATACATTTATCTAATCTAAAACGTTGGCGTGATGAATACACTTGTTCGGCGAAAGCAATAAAATATCAAAACTTTATTACGATGTATTTAGTCAAAAACATACGTTGCTCAGATATTCAACGTTATAAATATGGTTATTTAAATTAAAAATGGTAGCTTTTGCGATAAGGGTATAATTGGATTTTATATGTTTTTACTAATTGAATAAAATTTAAATACCAAACACAATTTAAATTAAAGTAGTGTCAGAGTAGAACACAAATAATATATTTTAATATTAAAATCTTAAATTCGAATAGCATCTGAAAAAAGAGCTTAATTCAGTTGTTTATTTTTTAATATCGGTTGTAATTACTAAAAAAATTATTTGATAAACAAAAATAATAACTTTTTTAAATTTATAAAAAATGAGCCCCAGCTGCAAAGTGACATCTATTGATTATAAATTATTATAGACATTATGATTTATAAACGATTATAAATATATATATATATATATATATATATATATATATATATATATATATATATATATATATATATATATATATATATATTTCACCGATTCCTAGAGTTTCAGTCTCAATTTCTTCTTACTTGTATTCATTATGTCTGATTGACTTAGCCTATTGGTACAGATTTACACCGTTGTAACGCATTGGAGTTTCGCCTGTGTGATCTCATATCATAACCAATATCCCATGAAACCAAAATTTAGCGAATACAATATATTTAATTTTTGGTACTAAATTTAAATAAAAAACATTTTAAATTAAATTTTAATGAAATATTTTATCACACATATTATATATTAATATGAACATTGAAAGAAAAACTATAATTAATTACAAAGTGAAATAATTGTTAGCCGGGTTGTAAACATACTCAGAGAGATTTGTTAACACATCCTGAAAATAATTTGTAAAAGTCATGTTTGCAATAATGTGTGAGATGTTTCGTGTTGTCGAAAAAGCGTCGGAGTTTACAAATCGACACCAGTTGAAAGCTGTCGTTGTAAGAGAACGGTCGCGTACTACCGAAACTCTCCGGTGCACTTTTGCATTTCTGGCAAAATTTAATTAAACATCTCTATAGATATATTGATATCATAAAAATACACCTACTGTGCTAACAACATTGAAAATATAATATTTTATTGATATCGAAATCATTAAGCTTTGCCTCCAAGTTATTGTGTGCTTGCTGTGGTACTTGTGCTTATTTTATAAACATTTATAAAGCTTAAATCTCTGAGTGATAATTTAATAAAGTGTTATCGACAGTTTTGTATATCCAATAAAAATACGTATAGTCAGTGCTTTTGTTTATACTGAAAGACAACTGTCAAAGTAAGTATTACTCTTATATTATTAGCATATAAACTATTAATTATATAATATAGTACATAAATACATTTCGTATCGTATTTTATTAATATCAGTATTGTAAATCTAGTTATTTACTACATATAATATAGTTACCCAATGAGTTAGGGCGGCATTACAAACAAGCTTAAAACCGAGAGTATTTATTCGATACATTGCGCTATTTCAACCCTTTCTCGACTCCAATCCAAAAATAATAAAAAGTTAGTTATTTATAAACTTTTTTTGCATACAATTGTAAATATGTACATTTATCTTATTACTTTGCTATCGTATGTTTTTTTATAAACATTTTAAACACAATTAATTAAACTATCGAGTATTTTAAATATATAGCAGCTCATAAATATTCGAAAAAAATTTTCAATTATATTATTACACATTTTATTAATTTATATTTTTCTACTAATATATGTTTTATATAGTAATACAATATTTATATATACTTATATACATAATTCTTTGAATTAAAAACTTTTTCCATATTCAATAAGCACGCTCATGAACGCTTGAAAAGTTATTTATGAGTGTTTCGAAAACTAATATCTCGCCTACAATGGATTTGTGAAATAAAGTCTGAAAGTTTTTTACGATTTTAAAATACGGTCTAATATTGATACATATTATGGAACAAACTTATACTATGCAGTACGTACATTTATTTAGTTTTTAGTAATAAAATAAATTAATACGTTGAAATTGACTTGTCAGTAGCAGGCGGAACGAGTAGCTTTGGTTATAAAGCAGTCGTGCATTAAATAATCACGAATAGAATAGACAATAAGAATGATATTGTATTAAATTTCACAGAAGAATACTATTAAAAATATGATAAATAATTGCCATTAATAAAAGGATCTATGAGTAAACCTACGTAATAGATAGTGCCTTTAATATTAATGCCTGAACATGGCTGAAATTTATCACAGTTACAACCAGAACAAAAGAGAGAAAAGTTTCAATTTTCACCCTAGTCAATTTTCATCGATAGTTTTTTTTCTTTTCTCCCTACGAATCTGTAGGGATGAAGTAAGATACGGGAGAGGATCAGCGACTTGTTGGTGACACCGCAAATTGGATAATACATTTTGCTGTGACACAGCAACAATGGGATACGGTGGTAACTTCTTAGGCATGATTAAACAGTATATTTTTATATATGTATTTATGCAGAGTAGAGAATAATAGATTAGCTGTCGGATAAAAGGGGGTAGAAAATATATTATATGAATGGCATACAATATTAATAGAATGTTTGCTGATTATTAAAAATTGTAGGAGACAATAAAAACATAGTTATTAACCTATTCATTATTAAAAATATATTGATCCAAAAAGTGCATCATTTTTTTTCAATCGGAAATGAGATTGTATTATTAGAATATCGCTGCTAATTAAAAAATCGCAAAAAATACACAATCTAGCCAAATGATTTGTCTGATCCGTTCCGGAAAATTTGGTTAAAATATTTTGATTAACTATACTTTTTCTTTAAGTTCGATCGCAAAATATATTTATTTTGTGCAGTTTCATCTTTAATCAATATTTTTATGTTTTTTGTTAAGAAAATCATAACTAATTCCAAAACTGCATATTAATATTTATGTAATGTAGTGTGTAAAATTTTATCATTAATAATAGCAAATGGTATTTTTTATTAAAGAAATGCATGACTTTTCCTCAACTATTTTTAAGCATATCAATTAATATTATACGTATTTTTGACAGATACATAAAACATATCAACATTGTTTTTATAAATCTGTTTTTCTGGATAAGAAAAATATACACATTACTGCAAAAATATTTTGTCATAAATAAATAATACTTCCAGCCTCTTAAAAAATAAATTATTTTGCAAGGCACATGAAATCTAGTGTTTTAGAAATTATCTCATTTTCATTTAAAATGTCTGTTAACGTATTCTTGCCATGGGTTTATATTTATGCTGTTGTTTAGGTTTGATGATAGTTATTTATATGTATACTTATGATTTACGTTTTATGGTTAAGTTTATAATTTAATCTTACTGTTTTACTTTTATACACAACTTACGATATTTTCATTGACGTCACAATAATCCAGAGATTTCACGCGACTTCTCAATAAATTAACAAGAACTGATTCCTTAAGTGTTTTATTAACATAATCCTCTTTTCCCATTACCGAGTGGTGACTTAAACGCCAACGCATAGAAGTTTTCTTGGAAAATGAGTTTCCCGTTGTCTATAACTATACTGAATATATTGTTAAAATAATAATTTTAAAATCATATTTTTACATTAATGCCCTTCGACTTTCGCACATAATTGGTTCCTGAAAATGTGTGCGAAAGTTGAATTTTTGAAAGTAGAGGGATGTAAAAAATATCTAAAATTGTATTTTAAAATATTTATTAATAATATATTAATAATATTTATATATCAATATACATAAATTAGTTAACGATGCGTGTTTAAGTGCTTTTATGTGTTTTCTTTATAAATTTGTCAAGAGTTAGTTGAATACAACCCTTTTTTATTTTATTAACATGCTGCGTCTTCGCCCTACGTACTTGAGATATTCGTTCTCCATCGGGATCACATTCTTTCATGATAGTCAAAAATTTGTCAAGATTCATGAAGGATTCATTCATATTTTTGATTGACAAACCCTTAACGATTTTATCAGCTTCTGCTTTCTCACTTTCGTTATGTATTTCATTTAACTCCTGTTGCTCAATTAATTATTCATTTGACAGAAGTACTGAGTGAGATTCGATAAATTACAATAACATATTCGTTGTTGATGCTTATTTTATTCATTAGGCTAACTATATAATTTCTGGAGTTTCTTCAGAATTTATAAAATCACTCATCATTTGTGGGCATGATTGTTTCCAGTAATCTTTCATTGTTGCCTCTTTTTTTCAGCCCAGGAGTTTCCAATATTCATTTGCAGCATCTTTATATGCATCAGAAAATTTTATATTATGTTTTTGCATTATCGACAAATATATTTAAAAAATTGTATTGTCGAAAGTAGAATGTGTGAAAGTCGAGGGCCGCTTGTACTATCAATATAAATACATATTTTTGGTGTTATATTTAATGTTTAATAGCACCAAATAATCTATACATATGTATATGAAATATTCATATGATAATTATAGCAATTTTCCTAGCGTTTGCCCCTGTCATAAATAGATTTATTTAATATATGTTATTTTAGTATTCATTATTTTTGAACATTAACTTTACTTCGTATCTGTTAATATATATATATATATATTTGTTGATTGAATTTTGTGGCCATGTTTCGCCAAAAACTAAATCGAATCCGGCGAAAAGCCGTTAACGCTAACCTCAGCTAATTATGTCGCTAAGAAGGTTCCGATAAGAAAGAAACTCATCTAATTTATTGTGTTCTAATGGCGGAGAACTAATTTGAAGAAGGTCACCCCAGCCGACCTGAGCTCGTTCATCCCCCGAAGGGGTGCCGTTTTACCCCGACACTTGCCAGAGATTCAATTCCCGCATTTTAGACAGAAACAAGAGATACGTATAAAAAAATAGCGACGCATCTATATTTACCAGCAGTAGTCGAGGGAAAAAATCATATCTGAATTTTTTGCATGTATGCGTTTGTTTGGTCTCGACTCTGTAGACTCTCCGGCGCCGGATACTGCGTACATATTGGCGCTTATCCATATAGCTTTTCGGAGGAAAAAAGCTTATTCGCGAATAATGCGGTGTGTGTTAATTCTGAACCATTGTACTCGCGAGGTATCATCAATCATGACATATATAATTTAATTAAAACATTTATATTACATGAATGGTTTTCATTGCTTTTTTATGTTTTTTCATAAATAATAAACACCAAAAAATATATATGATAAAAAATTTTATTTACTGACTACATGAAAACGGGTGTTTAGATTATATCGTAGACAATATTTTATTATATAATTATGTACACGAGTAAATGAGATTATAGTATATAAATATAAATAAAAATATAAATTGTTTGTCATTAGATATTTAATTGATTTAAACTCATGATAGTTATGATATATGTTATAAATAAAAACTCACATGAATGATATATGTTGTAAGTCAAATATAATTTCTTCGCCAAGTTTCATAATTCATAAAACTTTTAAGGTTTTACTCGCAAACTGTATGATCGCTCATAGTCTTGAAACAAAATTGCGATAAATAACTTATAATGAGGTTCTCAGTGTTCTCGTTGCGCTGTATATGCCTTGTATATGTATGTAGTATGTACATATGCACGTATAAGTACGTAAGTTTGTACAAGAAAATTAAAAAAAAAACTCGTTGCAAAAAAAATGTGCGACAATAGCCTAAAAAATGTAATAAAAAAATCTTCCTGCGCGGCATGTACAGAAAAACTCTAGCTAAAAATGCAATTATAAAATGCTTCGTAATGTCTGAGCACATCTAATATAAATAGATTTTCATTCTGACAAAAAAATGTGAAAAAATACCGAGCTACTTAATGTTTTTTACAAAAAAAGCGTACCATAAAATATCATCGATGTTTGTGTTTTATCATAAAAATGTATACACTTTTCAATTTAAATGTAGTATTTAAACATATTTTAATTTCAAAAAATTAAAATTTAATTTTCCTATGATAAATTAAAAAAAAATATTTTTATTATTATTTTATACATAAAAAATACTACTCCATTCTTCTTACAAAAAACATTTACTGGCTTTATGTATTATATTTATCAGGCTTTCATAGACTAGTGACTAATTATACCTAAAAGACCTGGATTCGAATTTCATATGAACTTTTCAACACAATATTTCAACATTAAGGACGGAATAGCGTAGTCCGTAACGTCTCAGACTTGTAACTCTGAGGTCGCGGGTTCTAGCTCCGGCAGGGGCACTCAAATTTTTATTTATAAAAATGCGGTATTATTAAAAAAAATCTGACCCCAGCTGCAGTGACATCTATTGCTTATAAATTATATAGCACATAATAATTTACAATTAATAATATAGATGTCACCGATTCCCAGACCCATTAGGTATTTATTATGTCTGATTTATTTACTCAGTTCGTACAAATTTGTCCGTTGTAAGGTATTGGGCTTACGCCTATCAGGAACGGAAGATTTAATAAAAATAAATAAATAAATAAACTTAAATTATATAAATAAGATAATGTAGAATATTGAATAAATTGATAATTAATGCTGATTAGCACACATTTTGCTGCCTATAACCTTTGACCTTTTACGTATACTTAAGTTCTGATTACAAAAATAAGCTCTTGAGATATTAACCTCCTTATCAATTGTTCAACTCATATGTAATATAATACATCTTATTTTACTTTAAAATAGACGCAACGCAACTAAATAAGTTTATTTTCAACATAAACCAGTGGTATATTCAGTGAATAATATTTGAAAGACCTAAGTTCAAATCTCACAAAAAACCTAGTGCTTAAATTAAATTAAAAATTAAATTTCTATCGTGTCTATGAAAGCGAAATTATATATTATTATTTTTATATAATCTTAATTCTGATTGATCATTACAGAATAGGTTTTCCTAGATTTTTCTTATCTTACGAATAAATAATTTAAAATATAAACTCTATTGAAATCTAAGTAAGTTGTTATAATATATTATATATCACTGATTTGCAAATTTTTATTGGTGCCTCTAACTCACACAGAGGTTGCATTTCAACGTTTTAAGTAGGATATTACTGATTTTATTAATCGGTTTGTAACAACTGGTAAGAGTTAGATCAGTATTACGACTCTCAAACATTAAATATGAAATAAATTTTGTTTGCATAAAAGGTTATGGCTTCTAGAATCCGACGGGCACAATAAACCAGTGGTATAAGTCAGTTACTAATACCTGAAAGACCTGGGCTCGAATCATGTTTGAACCCATCAGTTTTTAAATTTCTATCGTATCTAAGAAACTATGAGATTTTCTTTTATTTCACTAATATTGCAAAGAATAAATAATTGTAGAATTGAGCTAGATCGTGCATACTGACATATTTTTATTGGAAGCTGTAATAATATTTTTAAATAATAAAATAGTCACCGATTTATGTATTTCGATTTCAGTCTAATGTTTCATTACTTATTTACTAAGTAATTGTTGAATATGCTTAGCACATTGTAATGCATTGGGCTAACGCCTGTCATGTTTCAATGGAAGAATAACAATGATTAAATACATTTATTTAAACATAACATACAGGTTGCGGTCACGCTACTATTAATTTTGATTTAAAAAAATATAAATTATATTATGGACATACAATATATGTATATACGAGGGTAGTTCAATAAGTTCTTATAAAATCTAAGAGAAGGCCCTTGTGGTAACGAAATAAGTTTGTTTCTGAAAAGTACCATTTTTCAATAGACTGTTTGCAAATTCCATTGCATCCTTTCATTATCGCAATCTATTATAGCAAACGACTTCAGTTATTATTAACAATGTAAAAATGAGTTTTAAACACTTTCATTTGAAAAGCAAAACACCGAAAGAAATCAAAGTCTAGTTAGATGAAATTTAGGGCACATTTGCACCGGTGTTTAAAACTGTTTACAGTTGTGTGAATGAGTTTAAACGTGGTCGTACGTCCACAAGTGATGAACATCGTTCAGGACGTCCACTTGAGGTGACTACGCCGAAAATGATCGACAAAATCCACGTTATTTGACGTCCACTTGTTCCTTTTCATTGCATTATTCATCAGATTGTGTAGTGTACCAAGGCAGGACTTACAGAAATAAACTATGTAATGTTAGTTGTGACAAAAATAGTGAATTTAATAGCCGTTCAAGCCCGTTAGCGAGAATTTTTCGCGCTTCTACAGGAAGTTGATTTAACCTATAATGTACTGCTGATGCTTAATAATGTGAGGTCAAGCCAAGGACTTGAGTGCTTTGTATAAATTTAGGTATTTCTTGAGGATAAGAATCTGGCAAACTCTCCTTAGCTTAATGATCATAAGCGTTCCCAACTCATTGACGTTTTTTTTATAGATCTGTCTGTTCATATGAATTAAAAAACCTTAAATTACAAGGTTTTGGAAAAAGTATTGCCGTTATTTTAAGATACATAAAACCATTCAAAAGTATTTTCCTTGAGCACAACTGTATAAAATGAAATGGAACCCATGCAAAAATTTAATCAATTTAGAGTCTGGAACAATAAATTAAAATAATAAAGTATCCGGAAGTACCTTGAATGAAGAAATTTGAAGTATCGAGAAAGTAATTTAATTTTAAAACATAAAATTAGAGGTACTGTAAAAATTTTTGACATAAGAAAAAATCTAACAAAAGTTAAATTACTAAAAATATTTTTAAACACAAATAAATTTTATTACGATAAACTCTCATAAATGTACTCGCTCTCTTTGTCGCTCTCTCTCTCTTATACATATGTATTACAACTATTGTAATTGTATGTATTTTTGAAGTTATTTCATACAATTTTTATCCAAAAATACAAGTATGGTATATATAGTATGTATGTATTATGCTACTATGTTTAAAGGTATTACCTTTCAGAGTGCATTTGTAAGGTTTCATAAGCATTGATCCTGTTTGTAATTTTACGCTACTAACTACATGTATACCGTATATGCGCAAAGGTGTATTATACATCGGTAGCTATAGATAAATGTACTAAACAACAATGACATTGTAGGGCTTTACATAACGACTAAATTGTTTAATTAAAAAAACATTTAAGCATTTTTTAGAATATGTTCAAAGGTACAAAAATGTGTAATATATAAAATAATATTTTTACGACCCGTCCATTTATCTATTTTTGACCGCACAAAGGAATTCTTGGGCCTCCACGAGGAATTACATTAAACCGGTCACAATTCATTGAAGCTGAAAGTATTTAATTCAAATACTTTTCTGAAAGCATTTTTTATTCATCTAACAGACTGTTGATTAATACATAAATTTCCGCTACAAATTTTCGCAGCAAAAACAAAGCAGGAATTTATCCGAACGCTATGTGTATGTATTCTCTTTATATGGTATATGTTGAAAAAAAATATCACTATTATTTGGCGGAACAAAAGTTCTCCTCTTTAATGGTGCTGTTGGGATGACATTTTTTTTCCTTCGAACTTCTGCAAGTAATGGCTTCGCCAGATTTCCTCCCGAAATGGTCGGGTGATCGTTAGCCCTTCGTACATCATGTGCCGATTGATAAAGGACCCGAGGATACTATAAATAAATAAATATAGAACGTTATAGAGCTTTAATATTTAATAAATAACTGGTATCGTACACGTTAAAATCGACAGAGAGTACATTAATAAAATATACGAAAATGTCTACATTTATTACCATAAAAAAATTCAAATAAATTAAAAACAATAATATAAATATTCAACTGTTTAAATTCAGGCAGTACATTATTGTTTTGTTTTTCTTAAATACAAACATCGGTGTCTTTAAGTGTAAATTCGTTTTATATCCAAATAATTGTGTAGTTTTATACAATAAAATAAAATAATAGCAAGGTAAATATTTATTCCATGTTATTTTACGCGAAGAAAATGTCGGCGGTACATTTTTCAGTTTTTATTTCAGTGACAATGAAGATGTCAAATTTTCTTGAGGCATTTATATGATCACTTGCTATTTTGTAGATACTATGTAATAATGGTAGGAGTAAAGTGGCGTTATCAAATAATTTTCATCTAAATGTTAAGTTTGCCATTTTGCATTGTTAATGACTCGTGATAATATTGTTGTTGTGTTTTATATATGTAGTATATAAAAATATTTTTACTCACAACTAACTTACATATTTTTATATATATAATTAATAAATTAATAAAATAGTAGTTACAATTTGATTTCAATACCATATGTATAACAAATTGATTTAATAAATTATCTACAAATAATGGAGAATTTCTTTGTGAAATGTGATTTTACTAAACCGATTTAGATATTTCTTTTTTCCTTATTTATCTCCAAACCCTCCTTGCTTAGAATATCCGACATTTTAGTTTAATTTATAATATTAAACTAGTGGTAAAAATTTACGGATCGATTAAATTATTTGAAAGCCGTTGTTTTTAGTGTGTTGCAATGCAATGCCGTTAAGATAAGAAAATAGTCTATACTTAATTTATAAAAATTAATTAGCATATCGTCTTAAATTTATCCCGTAAATGTAGAATTTCGTGCAGTAAACAGAAAAAACTTTTTCGATTAGGTAGAAAAGAATTTTAATAAAAATATAAACGGTATCATAAATAGGTTTATCTTAAATTACAATAATGAAAATTAAAATTTGCAATAAATAAAACATTAATATGTTTCATTAATAAATTTTATTGAATCGCTTAAACTTATTTATAATTATATATTTTTAGTACAATTCGCTTATCGAATCCATAGAGTTTTTTATTTAATTTATGTTTTTGCATCGCGTAAAAACAATTAGATATCATCGATTGTAATTAGGACTATTACTTTATAATTAACGATACTTATTAGTATAATATATTTCAAATATGCAAAATTATTCAATCGAAGAGTGGGATCTTATTTGTCGACAATGTTCGACCATATGCGTCTCAACTAAACCTCAAATACTTGAAACTTTGCCCTATTTGTTAAACTCACAGCCTTAAAACATCTCATTAGCTTCTACGCATACTATCGTAGGAAAGAGAATACAATAAAAGGACTTACTTAACATTAAATCCAAATATAAACACTAAATATCTATGTTATATTATATTTTTATAGATATAACATAACAATTTAAATGAAAAATCATGAAATATTATCATGAAAAATCATACAATGAAATATTAAATAACCGGCAATGAAACTCAAAAAATTACTTTTTTGAAGTTGTATTATCTTAACAAAAGTACAAAAGAAAACACTTCACATAAAATTGTATTCTTGTATAATTCATATTTTCCTGAAAATATGTATAAAAGATTTATTCAATATTTTGAATAAAATGTATATTTTTTCTGATATAACATATCTTAGAGGTATGATGTATATGTATGTATGTATATTATATATGTAGCTCTATCTATTAAAAATGTCCATCAACATTAGATATGGAAACATTTTCAGTTTATAAATAAATCAACTAAGTTGAACCATCCTTTTTATTACTACCAGTAATTATTTTTTCTTCATTTGTCATAACTGTACTGCTTTTGCTGTAGTACATAGAATAACCACAGTTTAAATTCTGGTTTTCTTTGTACTTTAGACTTTGTAAAATAGATAGTTTATATCATAATCTCGTGCTTTTCTATGTTCCATTAATACATGCTAATATGTGAAAACGTTTTATCTTCGTAAGAGTTCTTTCTATCTTATTTTTACTTTATTATTGTGAATGATGTATGAGTGCAATATTTATAATTTTTTTTATTAAATTTTTCACTACATTTACGAACGAATAGATAAAAATAAATTATATTATAGTTTCAATTCGATTGGAAAATATCGATTCTGCTGAAGTAATAAAATCCAGGGTTCTAAATTAAGATTCTACGTCTTAAAAACCATGCTATTCCTTATTAAATATATTCGGTATTCAGACAATATGCGTGAGCATCTATTGCAAATAATTGTTGTTGATATATTGTACTTTTATTCATGTTTTTATCTTTTCTCATTTCAGATTTGGCTTGGAAACAAAATACAACATCCCGATACGAATCGGCTCAGAATGATGGCCGTTACGCTTTATCCTCCTGTAAAGATTGATCCTCTCAAATTAAGGTAAATTTATCATAAATCAAGACCATAATTTATATATCTTAAGCGTGGTTACTAATTAGTAGCGATTAATTAAAATATTATTTCGGCATTTTTGTAAAGAGCCAAGCTGCTAACGGTAGCGCGTACCTGGTAATAAAATATCATTTATGCGTATGGCAACCCCAGACGATGGCGACAAACACGAAAAGGGCGGGAATCGCCAAAATGGCGTCTGTCAAACGCACCGCTGTTCATTAATCATATCGCTCCGTTGCGATCGTCGCTTGCTCTTTCGATTGAATTATCTTTGGCGGCCACTTTCACATTTCTCCGATAGTCAGCGAACAATACTTTTCGTATACAGTTCATAAAACAATAAAACGAACAGGGTCGAATTGGGGCGCAAAAATATAAAAGACGCCCCAACGACTATTGAATTTTATATTATTGCTTTATCTTATATAACTGTAATGTCAAGCTTCATCTTTCAATAGTACTGATAATGAAGAATAAAAATAAATTTCTCTCTCTTAAAAATACAGCATATTTAGGGGTACTGCAACCTAACTCCTTACTTTCTCTCGTTTTAATTATATTATATAAAATATTTCTTAGTGTATTATTTAAAATTACTCTGACACTTAATATATTTGTGTAATAAGTTATTGACATTTACCAATAATCAATTAAGTAGTGGTACAAGTAGTAGGAGCTCGTATTCTAGTCCGATGTGATGAAATCCATGTGTATTTTGGGATCGCAGGGTGGAAAAGACTATATGTTTTATCTTTAGCAGCTTTGATCAATTACGTGCGGGTTTATTCAGAAAAAAATTGAAATCTACCCTCTTTGTCACGCACTTGTTGCCAAAATTAAGGCACAAGCATTCTTCTCAGCACTGTTTGCCAGTTCTTAAATATCTTGAATCCAAGTGGACAATCACACATATTACTTGTGAAAGCTCTAGATAACATAATATATGTAATTGTGGCTACGATCTTTACGTTCAACTTTAAAGTCAAAAACGCCTAATCACACTTTCGGTTTTTGAAGCTAAATGGGTATATGAAATTCATATATACTTACAAAATAAACTGTTACCGTCTCTTCCGGCGTCTAGTTTGACTGCAAAGTCACATTTCTTTGGCTGCAATATCTAAAAGTGGTGATCCCCACCGTGATTAAATTCTCGGGACGGATGTATTAATATGTGATCGTAAAATATTAACAATTATTAAAGCAATTGTTACGTCCCGCGATCTCTCTTCCATTATTAGAGTCAACTTTCGAGACGAGTTGGTTTCTCTTTTCATTTGTTCGAAATAGTTGTTAGAATGACATCTAAATTAATTGTGGAGTAAACGCCCACAACACTATTAATTACTAGCGATTATCTCTTTTACTTGTGACATGAAATTCAAATTTGTCTGGCCTTCGCCGTGTCTTATTGTGACATAGATGCTTTTTTTATGGAAAAATTGATGATTATTTGTGCTGGCAGATTAATTAAACATTGTTAAGTGTTTGAAGATAATCGTATTTATTTTTAGGCTGCGTAGAGCTAATTTTTATGATTTGTATTTAATTATATTTTATAAGGCGGCTTCCATAAATTAATGTCACAAGTTTAGGGGGAGTCTGGCTCAATGACATCTTGTGATATAGGGAAGGGGGGGGGGAATAATTCACGAAATACCTGTGCCATTGTTTATGAAAGCCACATAATAATGAAATTATACAACTATTTATAAATATTTATTTTTGTTGCTTTTGTTAATCACGATCATTGCAACAGTTTCGTTATGAACAAGTAAATTAAATGCAAAAATCAGATACCAGAACTGATTCATCATGACATTGTACGCTAATCAGTTCATTGTCAGCATTGAGTAGCCGGTCCAGTCTATATCGTTTATTTATAGTATTTTATAACAATTTCCATGTGTTTTCTACCATTGTGACGCATTTGGTCATGATGTTTTTTTATTAAATAAATAAATATTATACATACATAATAATTAATACTGTTTTATGACTTACAATATTGTTTTTAAACATGTATATTATATATTTATGTAAAAATAGTAAAATATGTTTATTTATATGTATAGTATATCTATAATCTATGTATGTATTTTCGCACAATAAATTTATTGTACTTATTAAGGATAATATTTTAAACAAATATTTTATTTTAAGAAATTAAATTCGAGCCCTGCTTCGATCATATTTCAGTGTTGTACATTTTCAATTGGTTCTCTCCAACAGTTTAACTGTCTCATTTTGAAATGTTGAAAAGATACATTTAGACAAACAAATTCGTTACCCAAAGAAAAGCGATGTTTATTTTATAGAATAAAGGATAAGATTTTATATTTTTTTTTTGCGAAAAAAGTTTTATTTATATAGCTCACTCTTCCTTTTCAGTATTGATTCGTCCCAAAAAAGGGATCACTTTCATTTCTAAACTAAATAGATGCGCATATTTTTCTTGGCTATTTGCAGACTAGGTCAATAGGGATCCAAACGCTTTTTCACTGAAACGTTCGAAATGATCCGTTCTATTAATCACGAATAACTTAATTGTCAACCTATGATTTTATCTTTTATTTTGGCAGCACAAGTTGTGCAAATCTATGAAGCTATTTTTTAAATCGAGTATTCTAATATTGTTTCGTGTAATTCAAGCGCTAAATGGATTTTGTGTTAATTTTTTAATTATATGCATAAATAAAAAAATAAAAGGTTGTTAAGGGCGTTATTTAATTT
Organism: Plectrocnemia conspersa; assembly: GCF_051122295.1. Classification (NCBI taxonomy): domain Eukaryota; kingdom Metazoa; phylum Arthropoda; class Insecta; order Trichoptera; family Polycentropodidae; genus Plectrocnemia; species Plectrocnemia conspersa. The sequence continues at coordinate 18,538,475 of NW_028277166.1, read as the reverse complement.
AATCATAATGCCGTTATTTAATTTATTTAATGAATATAAATAAAAGCTCGCAAAAACATAGCTTTAATGAAAAATATTTGCATGAAAATCTTATCGGATTTTGCACAGACGGTGTTAGTGTAATGTTGGGGAGGAAGTCTGGAGTATCATCAAAAAATAAAAATAAAAAATCCAGGCGATTACGTTTAAACTCATCATTTTAGTTTTATCTAACCGTTTTCGACCATCGATTAATTCTTGAATAGCTAGTAAGATGTTTTGGATTGTTTGATTCTTATTACATATATATATCCCATAAATAATCAGAAGTCATTAATAAATTGCATACAAAATCATATAAATAAAATTAAAAAATATTTACATATAATGATTTAATAATAATATTTACAGTATTTGAGCGACTAAAGGCATTTTAAAATAAATTACATTAAGTGAATTATTTGAGAGCCTGTATCTTTGTTATAAAAAACTACAAGCTAATTTTCTGAAATCGTATGTATAAAATCATTAGTAATTCATATACAGTGTCTAATATTTATTTTTCCAGTTTATTTATTTTTAGGGCAAAAAAAAAGAAAGAAATTTTTTTTTTGTTTCTTATTAAGTTAGCTAGCACTTTTTTTAAATATTCATGTTACATGCCATTTACCGCCATTTTATGCTCTTATAAAAACCACCATCGTGCAATAATTCATAGTAGTAATTCATATCCATTTGTTTTCAATATCAGGATTTTCTTTGCTTACTCACATTTTTCAGTGCAATTATCAATTGCATCAAAATTGCAATTTATAAAGTTTTTCTTTATTTATGATTCTCATGTGTAATATAAATGCATGGGAAAATTTAATCAATGAATTTAAATATATTTCAGAGCACCTTGGAATAAAATGATTGATTTACTTTATCATTACCAGACATTGTTCATTTTACTAGAATGTGAGCTTTTGAAATATTTACTAAAATAGCGTTATAAACTTTGGGCATTAATTTAAAAAAATAGATTTTCCGGGATACCTCGATCGGAAAATCCCGGGACAGAATACCTAGTGTCTATGAATATAAACCGATACCATTACGCGACGCCCGCCCAGATTTCGATTATTTTTCAGTCCTTATAAACAACATTAACGTCGACGGTGCCATGAAGTGTCGCGCGATTAAAATTTAAATAATTATCAATTTGCAAAAGAGTCGGTCCCTCGCCCCGCCCGACCGTAACATATTTTAAATTCTAATACACTTTCGGGTTAAAACCATTAAATGTACCACCAATTAAGGCACAACCATTAAACGTCCGCCATTATGTATTCCGGTGTCGTCCACGGCGCCATATGGTCACGCCGTCCTTTAAAAATATTTGCAAAAAATAAAATAAACAAATGGCGAATCGTCTCATGAAAAACTCGTTAATCCATTTTATCATTTCTCTTACACATCGGCGCTGATATTTTCATTTTTTACGTGTTTTTTCTGCAACGCTCGTATCGGATTATGCGGGGATGCGAAGGGGTTGCGAATTCCTCCACTGCGCATACAAACGACACATTAGCGCCGTACTACGATATTTCATAATATACAGTATCGCTCCTATATATACACAGTGTTCGAGGTGAACATTGATAATTTATTATAATATTCGACACCTGTTCAATACAATTATGTCGACAAAAGGTACATTATCAATTTAATTATAATCATAATAATCATTTTTAGAAGTTTCAGTGTGTACGTTTAATAATTTTATACGAGTCGTAAAGTTATATTATCATTAAGGGTCATGTTATTTGATACTTAAAAGCCCTTAAAATTATTATGATGGCGCAGTTGGTTATCGTTAATTAAAATGCGTAGGAGTAGGTCTTTGTCCCGCTTCAACGAAATACCTCTCGAAAGCATTCCTGTCCGATCGTGTACATTTCTCAACCGAGACATTTGTCTTCTTCCCACATCTGAAATGCCTTACCTTAGCGTGACATTTCCTTCCCTCGGGAGACGCATTTTATATGATGTGGCTAGTAATATTTTACATGTATTAAAAATAATTTTGAAATGTATATTCGAGTAATAATTCTGTCATCCTTACATTTTTTCCTTTCGCCTGCTATTAGATTCGTGGCAAAATAATGTGACAAAAATACGAACATTTGACCCTTGATTTCTAGTCTAAAAATATAAGCTTTTCTCTATATATAATAGTATAATGCAAATGTGTGTAATGTATAAATTTTTTACATAAGAAACGTTCTCATGTTTCATTAATGTGGCAAGAGTACACTGAAGTTAAAACAACTACCATGTAACTTAAAACATGTGTAAAAATATGTTTTATTATAGTTACAATATTTTAATAGTTTTATGAAGCTTATATATATATATATATTACATTGAAGTAAAATTATTTAGGTTTATTTATAAATGTTTTTTAAAATTACTGCTTTTTAAAATGTCTCGTAGTGCTTCCTGTCTTACGAAAAGTAGTTTTAACTTACATAGTTTTATATGTCTCATTTTATTATTTTATATTTTTTTACATAGGAGTGAATTTAAACCAAATTAATAATTTTATGTTGTATTTAAATAGTTTATGAGGCCTTTAACAAAGCCTTTCAATGAATGGTTCGAGGGCGTAGGCCCTCTCTAAAATGCGCAGCGACTAGGGCGTAGCTTAAATCCAGTGATATTCTTGGCGACTGGCTGAGGATCGGGTTTTTCGAAATCAAAAACTTATCAGAAAAGTATCAAAAATATATTGCATCTCTGCAGCATAAATCGATTTGCTTAAATATTTGCGGAAAATTTAAATTAGTATAGCGAATACTAATCGAATTTGTAGGATTCTTATCGTTTTTTTAATCGAATTAATTTTAGCGGTTATCCAAACGGTTGGGAAATACTCAAAAGATAGACAGGTGCTGAAGATGTTTGTTAAGTAAGAAATGTAATTTCTAGGAAGGTGTATAATCAGCGTGTTATCAAATCTGTCAATTCCAGATCTTTTTTATTTTTCAAGTTTTTAATTACATTTAAAATTTCTCGTGAGCTTATTTTGCGAATTAAATCCTTATCTACCGCGAATGCTTATATTTTTCTCATTGATCTGTTTATTTTACTTTCAGTTTTAGAGTATTGTATAATACGATACAGAAAGATACATCATCTAACATCTCTACCTTACTCTGATTCGTGTCAGCTATAATATTTCCACTATTCAACTGTGGAATTTCTGTATATTTATTTTTAAGCGATTTAGTTGCTTTTATCTTTTCAAATTTACGCGATTATGTTTCTTTTTTAATGCTCTGAAATGTATCAGTTAATTTGTTTTTAACTGCTGATATTTAGGTTTTTGCCACTCCTTTCTAATTTTAATTTTAATTAATTCAATAATCGATGGAGTAGGTTCAATATAAATATGAAAATGTTTACGTGTCAGTACTAGTTAGATTACGGTTATTAAATAATTAATATCATCGTCGATAGTTTTAGTGTCCGTTGAGGAATAGCTATGTCGCCTAACAACTAAAGTGGACTCGACAATACTCTTGAAACCCTTCTAATCAGCATTGTTATAATCAAAGACAATGTTATGGATAACTTCAGCTTTGCCCTCCAGTGTAATGGCGTCGTGTGGTTGGTAGGGTAATGCATTGCTGATTTTTGGAAGTTTAAAATCATATCCGCGTTGTATGAGTGCAAGTTGCTAAAAAGCGTCGTCCCGGATCGATTCACACCGGAACAATTCCAATGCACGTGTCTAGCATTGAGATCTCCGGTTAAAATAACGAAATCCTCAAGACCAAAAATCGCATCAAAATCATTACCCTGCGATAATTATTTTTATCCTATTTTTATGTTTAATTTGCAACGCGATAGTTTCTAGGTTAATTGTGTTAGTGTTTATGCGCGTGTGTTTTATTGATTTATTTTTTTCAAATATCACGACTACTCTGCCCGGTTTTGAGATACGGTCCCTCCGGAGACAGGCAAAGTTGGCGATGTAAATATTTGCGTGCGGTATCAAATATGTTTCTATATTAACGGAATGTCGACATCGCCCCTTAGCAATTTTAAAAACTATTATAAAATATTTTACAATACGTCTGATCACTGACACGAATCACAAGGTAATCACCGATGGACGACAATCACTGACCACTAATCGAATTAACCATTACTTACAACATACTCTCAATTATGTTTTGGCAAATTCTTTTCAAATTTCAGTACAGTGCCAAATTTATTGAATATTATTGTACAATCATCTGGAAGGAAAATGTAAGTTGTTCTATGGTTGACTATTGATAAAAATTATTCGACTCTCTAAATTTATGTGAATCTGAGATTTTTAAAACCAGCAAATAATAAATGTATTGTTTTGCATCTCAGCTAAACTTTAACCCTAAAATTTAAATATGATTTTACTAACTTATTTTCTAAAATAAATTGTTTTATATACGACTAGAATTTTGGTCAAAATATATCTGAAAAGCTTTAGAAATTTTTAGTACAATTTATGCAATTTTGAGTACAAATACTACTTACGTATTTGTTTTCGACGTACTGCGTAACGTAGTCTTCAAGTCGTCTCCAAGATCAGGTTGAACTCTTTAAATACAGGTGACCATTTGGCTAGATCTGATCTATATTATATTAATAATGACTGCTTTTTCGAGCTTCTAAGCATCGTCATAATCGTTTTGACATAATTCCGCTGAGCACTCATTGTTCCAAGTCGGAAGCGAAGTGCTAGTTCTGAAGGAAGTATACCCCTTCAAAATTAGGAGTGTTCAACGTAGCTTACAGTTCTCGATCTGGGCGGAAATAGTCTGTTAATTTGTACCATGCTTTGAAACTATAATAAATGAATTGGAGAAAACTTCGTTCTTAATAATAATTAAAAAAAAACATTTAATAGTTGAATATGTTCAAAAAAAAAACACTGACTTATTTTTAAAATAACGTGAAAATTTTGTTTTAAATCTACTCATGCCATGTATGAGACATGCCAACTGCATGGATTTATCAGTAATTAACTTTTTGGAGAAATTAACTACTCAGATCTATGAACGAAAATATCTTATACATTTGACCAATTTTAGTTTTATTAGTTTACCTAACCAGAAAAAAAGTTGATTACTCCCAATTGGATTTTCTAAAACTCCTTTGCCTTTATTAGGTCAGCGTTGCGTTATTTAAAGGTTGCTTGTGTTTTTTTAATGACTTGTGTGATGTCCTAGCTTTATGATCAGAATCAGAATCTGCATATTTTTGATAAAACATTATAGGTGTTTTTACAATATGGTACTGTTCCTTAGTCATCTTTTAATGCTGTCATTTTAAACGTATTATAATATTATGACACAAGAAATATGAAAAACGAATTCTACCTTACAGTATCATCATACATCTGGCAGCACTCCGTCACGACACTTTGCAAACTGACGCAGTGTTACTAACCAACCGTTCGTATTTTATTTTTACGGCGCACTTCAACCTTATTCCATTATATATATAGATAACGTCAGCGCGCCTTTTAAATATAACAGCAAAATTAATTTATGTCGAATGTCATATAAATCTAAAACCATCAATGTTAATATTAAATTTATTGAAGCAAATATATTTAATTTTATGAGAAGTAATTTACTGTATAATAAACATTAATTAAATGTGATGCAATAAATAATAAATAATGAAACGACTTCCGTTAATATATTTTAAATTGGAAGCAATATATTATATGTACTAAATTCGCTATATAAATTTTGCAATTATTTTCGATAAGATTAGGTTTTCTGGATTCGCATATTTTCAATAACGCTCGAGTTTGCTGAGCTTTTATGGACTATAGCATTTTTTTAATCCAATTAAATCAATAAATAAATATTCAATTCTAGCTTATTACAATTTCTATTTTTTGTATTAATCTGCATAAATTATTGTATCAAAATAACGTAAATAATAAACATATTTCAACACTTGTACATAAATAATGAATGTTTGACATGTACGAGTGTAAAAATGAAAATATTATTAAAGTACTGTAAATATTCTGATTTTAGCTAGTAATTTACTTTTATTACAACATATTGTTGTTATTATTACTTCGAAAATATAATACGTCGTTCGTGTGAAAATTGATTTTGCCCAAATATATCGAGATTACGTTTCATATATGCGTGACAACGATTACGTCAACCCAAAATTGCTTACACGTATGTAGGTATTAACCGACGCTATATCGCTACATGGGATATTTGGAAAATCGCCTAATTTTCAGGTAATAAAATTATTTTTGTAAAATCGTTGTTGAGTGCCAGTTGAGAGTTAACAGCACATCTTGGCGCAGTTCTGAGCGTTATCGCCTCTAGCACGTGTTCCGTAGTATCAAGCATTCTCTTAACTAAGTGAGAAAATTGTTTGCATAATGGATACTACTTAGGATCGAATGGAGTTGCTACAATTGATACGAGTTGCGAGAAACTTAAATGTCAGAACTCAACCATGCACTATTTTACTTCTATATGTATGTACATTCATACCTGCTACTTGTATTAAAGTGATATATCAATATATGTGAATATTATTATTATTATTACTATTATTTTTAAACAATTAGCGTTTAATGTATTAGTGCATGGTTTCCCAAACTATGTTCCGCGGAACACAAAATAGGTGTTCCGCGGAGCCGAAATAGATATTTCACAAAAATTTGGAGTAGATTAAAAATATTGTTAGTCTTGCTAATTTGGCTCCGCGGAACACCAGTGTTCCGCGGAGCCAAAATAGGTGTTCCGCGGAGCCGAAATAGATATTTCACAAAAATTTGGAGTAGATTAAAAATATTGTTAGTCTTGCTAATACATAGAAATTGTTTATAAATCTGATAAAAATACTTGAAAATATGTGCTAAGTATTCAACATTGATGTGTACAAATTCTGGAGGGAAAAGTTTCATATGTCAGTGCTTGTTATGAAAACTTATTTATGTGATGTAACTTTTATGCAATTTCTTCGGTGCCACGAATGCCACTTTTTACACGATTAATTTACGCAAATTCACTTGTATGTGATTTTTATACAATATTTTTCAATCTTAAGATCCAATCTGTCAAATTTACAAAAGGTTATGGCAGATAATTTTTCACGCCTTTTTATTCTATGTATTAATTCCTAAAACTAATTTATTGCGTTAAAACAGGATTGGGTGTATACTTTTGGAAATGTAAATAAATTAAATAAAGTTTGCATAAAAATGAATCGATTTTCTTGTACATTAATTTAGTCTGATTGCTACAGATTTTTTACATTTTGCCAAAAAAAAAATACAGAATTTACATATTATTCAAAAACTACCCATGGATCTTTGGTTGAAAACAGAAAATTTGCCGAAATAAAGGCCAAATACTTTTACTAATACGTCTACATCGAAGAAGAAAATAATCCAAAAACTTTGATTTCTTCAAAATCGAATAAAGAACAAGTGTCATCTATGAACAGACCAAAATGAAAGTACAATTAAAGTTATTTAAATTTTGGATTTACGTATATTGGCAATTCAGATGCTCCTGATGCAATGTGTGTTTTGTGTCAAAAAATACTCGCAAACAGTTCTTTGGCTCCAGCTAAACTTTGAAGGCACTTCGAAACGACACACTCTGTTTCCAAGGAAAAGACATGCAATATTTTAAGAGACAGCGTGACTCACTAGAAAAGTCCAAATTTCAAATGATTACAATGGCTGAAACTGAAAATGAAATGTTTCACGACGCATTAAAGATATTTCTACTAGAGTTAATTCGTCGACTTGGACTTTGCAGTGAATATACATTGCAAATGGATGAATCTACAGATGTCGCAGGACTAGCTGTGCTATTGGTATTTGTTCGTTACACTTATGATAAAAGTATTGAAGAAGATTTACTCACGTGTGCATATTTACATGGAAAAACTACAGTATTAATGATTACATTACAAAACAAGAGATAGGCTGGGAAAAGTGTATTGATATTTGTACAGATGGTGCTCGTGCAATGGTAGGAAAAATGTAAGGTGTTGTATCACGTATCCTGAAAGTAGCTACAAGAGATACTAGCAGTCACTGTATATTGTATAGACTTGCACTGTTGACTAAAAAAATTGCCACAAATTTAAAAAATGTTATGAAGAAGCCGTGAAATGATAAACTATGTAAAATCTAGACCACTTCAATCCAGATTAATTAAAATTTTGTGCAATGAAATGGGTAGTGAACATAAAGCACTTTTATTACACACTGAAGTGAGATGACTATCCAGAGGAAAAGCACTATTAAGACTTTATGAACTTCGAAATAAATTATTAGTCTTCTTGAAGGCACAAAATAATTTGCAACATTATTTTATCAAATTTTTACCAAATCCTTCCTGGTTGATACATCTTGCATATCTGGCGGATATTTTTACAAAGTGCAATGATATTAACTTATTACAAGGAAAAAGTATTATAATTTTTAATATGAGAGATAAAATTGAATCTCTTGATAAAAAATTACAATTTTAGATTTTATCGGTTGAATCTAATAATTTTTATTGTTTTCCTGTCTTGGATGAATGTTTAATTGAATTGAATTTTCAAGTTGATAAGAAAGTTTCACAAGTATTTTTAGAACACCTATAAAACTTGAAAATAACTTTCGGAATATTTTCCGAAAACTAGTAAGGACGATTCCTGGGTTCGGTATCCATTTTCCGTGACAGTTAAACCAGTGCAAGGGATTATGAGAATTTAGTTAAATTAATTAATGACTCTGATTTGAAAGAAAAATATAAAGATCAGCCATTAAATGATTCTGGGCGAGTGTGACTGAAGATTTCCCCAATGTGTCAAAACAAGCTCTGGTTTGTTTACTTCCATTTTCCACGACGTATTTATGCGAAGAGGGATTTTTTAAATATATTGCAACTAAAACAAAATACAGAAATAGACTCGACGCTACGGCAGATATGAGAATACAACTGACCAATATTGTGCCTGATATAATAAAATTGTAATTTAAGTACCCAAAATCATCAGAGTCATTAAGAGTTTTATTTTTTTGGATATTTTTATGTTTATTTAATAAATTTAATAACATTTTTTCCCAACCTAAAAAATAAGCTAAGTGTTCCGCCAAAATTTTCGGATTTGCCAAGTGTTCCGCCGCTGAAAAAGTTTGGGAAACCCTGTATTAGTGTATCGCATTTCGTGCATAACACTATTTCATTAGAATAATACCTTTTCTAATTTGTAAAGCTTGTTACAAAATAAAAAATAAAATGTGTAAGCAATGCATTGGATTAAGTCATTAATGGTGGTTTATAACCATTTTCAAGTTTACAATATAAAGTAATTAATCCAAATAAAATATGTTCCTGATTTCTGCACTTGTTTTAGTCTGCCAAACTACCTTGTTGGCAAGACAAAAATATTTTTTTTTTGCTCTGGAATTCGTCAAATACATTACTAATTTTTTGTGTTAAAATTATTTCCGTTACCCTAGCGCATTACTTAAAGCAAGTACAAGAAATACACTTAGCGTTATCTGGCTTTGTTTACGCGGACTACGCTGGCGAACCTCGTGTGTTTCAACAGATTTCCGAAGTGCTTCGGAAATCTGTAATTGAATCTGACTATTTTTTGTGTAGCACAATTTTAAGTGGTGCATATTTTGAAATTGTAAATAAATATATATTTTTATTGAATATATATATATAATATATTGTTTATGAGCTCATTATTAGAAAATTTTGAATACATAATTTGTACGACCTAGCTCGATTTTGATCATCATTGAGATTAGGAAAGTTTAGATAAACTTAATATGTGATAATCGATCGAGATTATAATAATCACTAATTCTGATCTTCCTTGATTAAAAAATTGCTAAAGTCATTATATAATAGGATTCGAGCCCATGTCTTTCGTGTCAATAGATAGCGACGTATGCTTTGTCTATCGTGATTTTGTGATTTAAAATTAATTTCTCTGTGAATTTGAGTCACATATAAAATGTAAGTAATACTATTTATAACAATTGTAAAGATAGAATTTATATTGCAACATCATTTTCATTTTATATTTCGTTTCGCACAAAACACATACGAACTGAACTAACTTCTCACTTAGTGGAATTGTTTAATTGATACGGCCGTTTAAAAAATAACGCTTTTATTTACGTCATGCATGTATCCTTACTTTTTTTCGGGATTGGTGGCTAAGCTAGACGCTGTTTGATAGCAGTATGTTATACTAAATGTGTACAGGAAGTTCCAATAAGGCATTGATTTATAGTCTTACAATTGTGAAAAATCTGTGGCAGTGGTATTTGGTTCTTGTCTTGAGAATCGGGCAAGTAGTTGTCAGTCTTCCTTGAGTAAATTGGTGTTGTGACAAAGCGTTATATCTTTTAAAACGAATCTTCAATGTAGCCTGAGCAAATTGAAACTGAGCCAATAGCGTTAGTGTTTAGCCCCACCTATAATCCAACCCCTTGTGAAAGTTCAAGTTTTAAAGTAGTCGTTTGATAATTGTAAAACATAGTTAAATGATACTTATTCGATGCGAGATCATTAGTGTTTTTTTCTATACTTATCTCAAAGTTTAATAAATTTTTGTAGTAAATGTTGCTGTTCAATGGTTTTCGAAAGTTTGTGTGGATATTGTGCAATTCATTTGTTTTATTTTGTTGTGAACCATTATGGTTTTGCATATTTATAATAATTATTCTTTAGTCTTGAAACTCATTTTTTGCAAAAAAAAAAAACATTTTATTTGCAGCAACAAAAAAATTTAAGTCGCAAAATTAAAAATGTAATTTAAAAATATAATTCGTTTAGTTGTATGTAACACGCAAGCGCGTACGGTGAGATACTTTCCCTTTCGCTCGCTCGCTTGTTAAGTGACAAGAGTGAGTGAGAGATAATGTTATTATTCCTATTATTTTTTCAAATGACAAGAAATATTTATAGATTTTATTAAAGATGCAAAACAAAAAAAAATGAAAATAAAAACTTTTGCAATTGTACTTCTTTCTCTCCCTAACCACTGTTTGACACGTACTATCAAAGATATTGACGCTCAAAATCGTTATAGAGCAGTTTAAAACCATATTGTCGAAAACTGAAAGTTAAAATTGAATAAGTTCTCTTATTTTACTCCAAAAATACCGGTTCTCAAAAGAGCGGTCAATATTCGACGTGTGTGGAAAGCGAAATATTATTTTTTATAAATAAAAAGAATACTTATAAATATGTTGTACGTATTGTTCTATGTTGCTTAAAAAGGAACGCTGAAATTTTACAAGATATCTCGTCTTGCTCGAAAAATAACAATTTTCAAAGAGATATCTCACCGTGCTTGAAAGCGGGCGGGAAAAATTGCTTGGCTTCTTTCAGATGATGAACTATTGTATATGCAAATTTTATATATTCATTCAAAAATATAAGTTCGAATAGCATCATACAATGGATATAGTAATTAATAATAATTGCATTGAAAACAGTGGTCATTCAAGAGTTTTTGTTCTATATTTCCCACAGATTTTAATTCGTTTAGATATAATAAGCAACTTGAATATGATTAAAATTATAAATCTATAGTCGCCTCATCGGGTCTTGTTTTTATTTAAAAATAGTTTAAAAGCCCTTACGTATTAAAAACATATCGCTACAAAGCCAGCGCGTTCGTTAATTTCTCAGATTGTATGTACAAATTGTGACTACAATTTAATTATCAAGTGGTTGTATTACTTATTTTGGATTTGTAATTTAAGGCGATGGAATTTGAGGTAAACTATATATAAGAATTATAATTATTATTCATTATATAAGATCTTCCAGACCTTTAAATTTATATAGTAAAATACTTATACTATTGGGTCTATCGTGCTGTTTAATATGAAAGCATTTTTACAATGCAACTACTGTCGCCTATTTTGTCATAGCCAATCCGTCACGGATTTTCGCTTGATTCATATTTTTGCCTCCATGGTACGAAAATACGAGGGAAAAAATAATTTGCTTTTAACGTTAATGGAGAAAGTTTTTGATTGTGTTTTGCGTCATTGGGCAACGTTTAACGGAAAATCGGTTAAATAGCGTAAAATGGCGCAAAAGCGAGAAGGATAGACGAAGGCGAAAATATTTTTATTTTCTCGTCTGCCACTATAATATTCACAATAAATAACATAAATGTCACATTATATACAAATATATACATTGTATTAGGTAATGTATTTCTAGTAGCAGTGACATCGTCAGATTATTATCGAATCTTATCGGATCCTGTAGGATATTTCGAAGTTATTCTTTTGTATTACTTTTTCACCTCACCTTCTGTTTTAGTATGTTTACTCGTGTTTATAATATTATATAATACTATGACGTATGTATGTATGTTCATGGCTGAACAATATAGGTTAAACTTAATACAAATTTATGTATATATACATGAATAAGTATTGAACTAATTTTCCTCTCGTATATGTATTAAAATGTAATATTATCCTAATGAATTATTAAAAATTTAAAATAACCAGATGACACACGTATACGTAGTTGCCCGACATAATATTAAAAAAACTGCAATAAAAAAGTTTTCAAAAAATACTTTTGACCTTTAAAGTATGCTACTTGAAACCCTCAACAACAACTGTTCTAAAATTAACGAGCCCACTTTCATACCGGGTGAATTTTTAAAATGTTCGCATTAAATGTATGATTGACTTAATATGTTTTTATAGTAACAAAATAAAATAAGAACCTCATATTTCAAGAGATAAATGTATGTTTATAATGTAATCGTTTTATTTTATTGTATGTACATGTACCTACATATATCAGGCTGTCCCATTAGTCTTACATTGCAAAAAGATATATATTTATTTTATTAACGATAATTTCACTATTCTTTCGGTCTTTGCTAACAGTAGTCATATCAATGGTGCTATTTAGTAACGTGATATTTTTTGTTTCGATATTTTCAACCTTAAATAAAAAATGGAAGTGGAGATAAAATAAGCTCAGTTAAGCTATATATATATATATATATGCTTTATAAGTTTCAACTCGGTCATAATGTGACAATAGCAGTTAAAAACATGTACAATAGGCGGAGATGCCATTAAATTTAGAAAGTTTAAAAAAGTTTTTAGGTAGTCGTTAGGGGTTGTTAGGGCTGGCAGCAAAGTAGGTCCGAGATTACCGACACAAAAGCTAGCATAACGTGTCGACTACATCAGTTAACAAACATTGACAAAGTTAGGAAATGTGTTAATTTGCAGAATATGAGACAATAATTAGTGATTCTATAAAATACTAATCAATACTGTTTCTAGAATAGAAAGATTTATTTTTGAGACATATTGAACTGAAAATGAAAAGTATATCTTTTACTTAAGCTTCTGTTGCGTGCACCACTGCTGTTACTAGTACTTGGGCCTACGAGTCCAACCCTATGGGCGGGTACCCAGCTTTTGACGGCCGGATGAGCGGGACCCACCCCCCGTAGTACTACACATTTTATGGAGTTCCATTAGTATTTCTCCAGAGCGTTGGGTCGGTCTTTAGTGCTCTCGTTGACTGACCTGCATTGATTTACATGCATTTGCGGATCATCCTTCTAACACCACCACCCCCCTTTTATAAATGGGTGTATATGCTGCCTCAGTCGCAGCCTCTAAGGGATCGAGCCCTTTGGCCCTGCTTACGTTACTCTGCTATGCTTTGTTCATCATGGGTAGTGTCTCGCGCTTCTACCTCGGACGGTCGCCCGAGAGATCAAGGGTTTGGGTTTTAACCTCATGAGAGTCCCCCCGCTCTACCACACTATGCATGTGGTCGACTGGCGCTGAATACTCGAATTGTCCTACAGCCCCCCCCCCTCCCCATCCCCAAATGATATCTCTGTTTATAATGCACATCAAAATCAATAAAATCGTACCGTCGCCATGGTAGCACTCTCGGTTATCTAGTGTTCATACTAAGATTTTTTATAACAATATTTCGACTTTCAATAAGCGAGAATCAAATGAAGCATATCTAAACCAAATTTTGCCCAATAGGAAAGCGCAAAAAAAAGCGCAATCTCAGAAGGCAAAAATCCACGTCAAAAGCAATAAAATCGTGCCGTCGCCAAATTGAGCTTCATAGACATTTTAGAACGGCGTCTATCAGTTAAATTATATTTTCGCTAGTAAAAATATATACCTACTGGTGAAAATGTATATAACTTTACCAAGAAATACACATTCACTGTAACATGTGATTTCACTGAAATGACATATTTTCAGGATAGATTCAACTGTTTTCTTTAGATTTTCTTTGAGGGATAACCCGATAATTTCTGATTTAGAATCAGGGATGCCACTTTAGTTTTATTCAAAATGGGGAGAGGATCAAAAGATATATAGATTTTATTAAGATTCATAGTATTTCATTATATGACATGCATTTTTTTGCCTAAATTCAAGGGGGAGGCAAATGCCCTCCCCCTGCACCCCCTAAATGACGTCCATGGATATTTGTTTTAGAGCAGAAATCGGTTTGACAAAAAACGAGATAAAGATGCGTAACAAGATCTACAATATATACATATATGCAAACAGCAACACCAACACAACATCATGACCACTTTGTTTTTGATCAACTCATAATACTACGCTGTCTGCTTTTATAGAATACGTCTAAAAAAAATTAGCATTTTATATTATGTAATTGATGTGTTGGTAACATGCTAGTTGACGTTTAACAAAATAATAAAATCCATTTCCTGAAAAAGACACATTATAACTAATGGTTGTCCGTTTCCACAAATAATCATATATCTAATAATTTATACGGGAGAGACAATAATGTAATATGAACGATTCTTACACGGTAAATACACGTAATATAATATTCTAAATGAATTCAGCCTATCGATGCCTAAACTTTTCCCACATCCTGAAAAACCGATCGAAGAGCAGGCAGACATGGAGGTATATATTTCAGCCGGAGACGTCTCCGCTAAGCGCCACCATTCTCCAACTTTCTCCGTCGGCTTCGTGTCTCCGCCATATTAGCGTGATCAAACGGTTTATCTCGCTGCCAAACTGCCAAAGACAGAAAAAAGCTACTACCACTCAATTATTTACGCGGTCGGCCTTCGAGGAAAACGACCGGCTGCGATTTGATACGCAATCGCTCCTTTGACCAGTCGGTTCGAGGAAACACGGTCAAAGTTCCTTTTGAAACTCTTTCAACCCCATTATAAATAGCCCATCTGTGTAAGCACCGTTGAATGTTAATCTAGCAAAACGTTAAATGAATCAATTCGATGGAGAGTCAAAACTTTTAAATGGAATCTATAAAAGGACTACTTTTACAAGGTTTCTCGTAGAGAAGTTTAGTTTCGTTTTAGTTAGTTTTTCCAAAATAATTTTCCGATAATAAATTACTATTATCTAATTGATTTTGACCAGTGTGTTATTGATCAACTTAATAAAAATATTTTTATAATAAAATATGATTTTTTAAGAAATTGAAAATACAGTTGCATTGAGACTTTTTAAGACACTGCTAAAAATTCTATATTAAAATTTGTATCAACTAGAGTTATTGGTTATTCAGCATTAACTAGTAAATTTCTAAAGATGGACCAGCAGTAGAATTGGTGACTAATACCTGAAAGAACTGGGTTCAATTCACATATAAATGTATAATATTTTTTAAACGTTTAAAAAGCAATATAGTGTCAAAAAATTACAATCTGTCCCTTTGGATAATAATATTTATTGTGAAAGTACTACCTCGAAAGTGGGTGCTTTTGAAAGCAATGCTTCGCTCCTTTTATTTCTTGTATAATATGTATAAAAAATGGCCAATAGATACATCTCAAACAACTGTAGTTTAGTTCAGATTCATTATTTGAGGTCGATATTTACTTCTTTTAGAAATATATTTAGAGCTCGCCCCCCCCCCCCTCGGCAGGCCTGTATGTACTATATTGTAGTATATGGTTTATTATTGTTTGTATAATGGCCACCATGATGCATTAGGGAAACCTGTCAAGTCATTTGGGTCAGATTTGTATAAAAAATCTACAAAACTAGAGCTGATATAAAAAATTTGTTACCATTTTCGTACGGGTATTTTATGATTTACCATCATTAAAATCATGCTTAAATAAGGAAAGTCTTAGTATTTATACTAATTTTTAAGCATCTAAACTTGGACGCAAAATCGTTATCTTCGTAAGTAAGATAAAATGGAAATGCTGATGACAGTCAAAAATTGATTGAAGCTGATAGGTTCAGTTCCAATATCAATTCTAGAATATTATACTTGCGCATTGTACGCTGTATTGAAACATATATAAATAATAATTGTTTTTTGTAAGCTATTAAGATCTTATCAATTTGTATACAGTTATAAAATTAAGCATAGAATGAAAATTGTTGCTGTTACGTAATTGTGTTATAGTCATAAAGAGCTGAATGAATCGAAATCCACTCTTGTATCTTAAATTCTATTTTCAGACAACTCACAGCTTCGACCGTTAATATTTTATAGTCATCTTAATTAATTAGTCTTTACACGTTTATTTAACGACATGATAATTAATGGATAGACTCTAAGAGACACGATGGTGCTATTCTGTTATTAATTCAATTAAAACGTTACTATATTTAGATCGTTTGGGAATAAGCGAGAAAGTTGTCTCTTATCTTTTGTGAAATTTCAAGATCTGAAAACCAATATTGAATATATATATATTCCAAGTTCGATGCTGGGAAAGATTTATCAATTTCAATTCAATAATCAGATTGTCACATTCATTTCCCTTCACTGCAATGCAAAAAGTGTACTATATACTTAAATTTCCTTTGGATAAATTTGATAATAAGAAAAATATTCAGCTTACTTTGCTTACATCTCGCGCACCGTGAATTTTACTTGCACAAATCGTTAAACGTAATCTTTTCACTTTTGCGCAAATCGCCTGTGCAAGAAAACACTTTGATATTTATACTGCAACGCTTTGTATATTAATGTATTAACAGACATTATTTTGCCTCTGTAACTTTCACTATTATTCTACGTTCATGGCTTAAAATCAAACAATTTCACTGTAAATCAAATCACGTTTAGATATGGAACTAAAGCTATTGTTGTTTTATAATACAATAATGCAACTATTTCTCACAATCTGCAAGATATATTATTTTATTAGATCAACTTTTAAACGAATATATTTACAAATTATTTATAATATATGTATCAGAATGATAATTTAGGTTAAAAGCCCGGAAATCTACTGATACGATATTAAATTTATACGATATGTTTATCCGGTAAATTTTAATGAATTTAATTAAAATCGCTAAAATTTAAAAACGGCGTTCTAAGACTACATTGTTGCCAAATACTTTAGAAAGTCTTAGAGGTCGTCATTCATTTGGAATTGCAGAAGTTTGCATAACAAAGATGCACTTTGGTTATTCACTCTCATTCTAAATGCCTCATTGAATTTATAACGCCATTTAAATTAAGAGTTTATTACATAAATGATACATTTATTTTAGCTATATGCTTTAATTATTCTTAATTTATAGTATTTTAATACAGAATTTTTACTAAAATAAGTCGTTGGCAGTTTCCTATCTTGAAAATCTTAATACTCAACTAAGTCTTTCATTCGCTTGGTCGGATTTAAAATTACTAGAGGTCGTCAATCTCGTCATGGTTGTTTAAATACCTAAGAGATTCTAGATTGGTATATTTACACCAGAAATGTACTATAAAAAATCGTTTAAAAATCAATTATGTTCATTATACTATAGATATCGTATCCGTTGAAAAATCAACGAAGTGTACTTAAAATAGTAAGAAATAACCGATGGTTTTAAGCCATGAGTAGTAATATATTTTAATACAACAATTTTAATACATCTAGTATTATAAAAAATCAATAATATTGTTATTATTTATAATGATAATGATTTTTTTTTTTTTAATATTTTTTGAATTACTCTTAAAAAATGTATGCTTCATACATAAAGCTGGATCTTTATCATTTAATAATAATATAAATACATTTTATCGAGTATTGAAAATGACAATTGAATGAGTTTTCATTAAATTATCGAGTGAGTGAGGGATGTGAATTTTCTAGGAAAACAAATCGGGTTTTAAATGTATGAAAGAGTAATTTTAATGGCAATTTCTTATAATTTTAATAAATATTTCGTGGAGAACTGAAATAAAATTATTTTTACCCACTTTTGCCTATATCGAATTTAAGTGTTTCATACATAATAATGAAATATTATATCATTTTAAAAATTTAATTTGTATATGTCTGAAATAAATAGCTGAATATAAGAATAAATTTGTGCTATTAAAAGTTTTTATAACATAGCATGATATTGATTAGATCGAGCTTAAAATGGGGAAAACTAGCAAATTAAAATCATCTGGTTTATCTGTGCATAAGTGTGATATTTTAGTTGAAATATTATTTTTTTGTACCATATACATTTAATTAATATTTAATTGAATATTTAATTACTATTATATTGTAATTTGGAGAATATATAATATAATTATAAATTGAAAACATTCCAATTTTAGGGAAAATATTATGTGGTATATTGTAATAAATATAATTTAAATGTATGTATATTTTAGTCGAAATCAGAGCTACTAAATTAAATCTGCAGACTCACGATGGTCTCGCTGAGTTTGTTTCTTGTTGTCGTTGTTTTTTTTTTCCAAGTCTGGTTACACCGCTGGTTGCGCGAGCATTTATTAAAAATGAAACCGAATAAAGCAAAAGTCTCTGGCAAAGACGCGAAACTTCGCCCTTTGTACTATCTTGCTAATAGTAGCAGCTAAATTGGATACAAAGCATTCATAGAATAATATGCATAAATTGTATTTTAGTTATTGGAATATAAGTCATATCATAATGTATCAATGGCAACAATTAGTACAATCATATGCTGAAAAATAATTAAAATAAGTTATTTTAGATAATTTGTTATAAATTTGGAATATTTTGAGTAAAACTCCAAGAATTTATTTGTGTTTATTTGGCTATTTTCATTTAAGAATTTATCGAGATTTATTTGTTTAGAAATATTATGATTTTTTCATAAATATCACATTTTAATGGATATTTTTTTATGGTTTCCTTTGATGTACCACAATTATTATTACAATGATTGTAAGATGCTTAATTTGCTCATGGGAGAAATAAAAACATTTATTTCACTAATTCATTTTATTTTAATATATAGTCCATATAATTGTTTTATTAATTATAAATTTATTTCTTAAACTTTATTTATTGTTTTAGTTTATAATGCTTCATTTACATTACTTTGCATTATGGATTTAATTATTTTAATATTAAAATAATCATTTATTTTTCATCTTAATCGGCATTAAATTATTAAATGAGACAAAGATTGAAAAATAAACGTATAATAAATTAAAATATATTGTCAGCTAATATGTAACACATGGCGAGATAAGGGATGACTCATAAATAAAAATTCCTATGAATCATCAAAATCTCCGAAATTTCTGTTTTCATTACACCCCTTATAAAAATATACGTAATTAAGTGCACGCGTTTCAGAAACCGTCCCCTCCCCCCCTCCCCGTTGACTGCACCATAATAACAATAATTATCTTATAATTATTTAGCGCAAAAGCGTCCCCTTCGACACCTATAAATATATATATATATTATTTACATTTAAACATAAAAACCAGCAATAAAAGATGTGTACAAGCTTGATAAGAAATCTATTTATTTATTTTTTAATTTATAAAAAAATATTTGCCTCTCTAGAATAGTATGTATCAGTATAACTGAATTAAATAGTTATGTAGACGTTTTCACACTCCTTTAGGTAGAGATTACAAAGAAATTTCTTCTGAATTCTCTTTATAATTATAACAGCAAAATATCGAAAAATATAACTAATTATTCATACAATTTACGAATGACAATTAGACCCTATATCTAGGTATAACTATTTGAACATTAAATTGTAACTTTTAATCATAGATTACACCTAAATAAATGCCATTAAAATAGTTGCATTTTATTAAGTATGTGTTCAATAGTGTTTAATTATTTGCTTTTCTGCTTTATCTTTTACTATATATCTAACGAATAGTAAAAGATAAAACATCCAAATATATTCTTCAAGTTATGAAAAATCTAAAAATACCGTTTGTGTAAGGAATACAGGTTTTTGTTGTATTATTTTTATTTTGTTGCACAATATTAACTCTGAAATATTAGTAATTTTTGAGATTTCGGCAATTACAAAGTGTTTTTTTCCTCTTCGTTATTTTGTGTATCGGTTATTAGATATTATGGCGATAGCTGTTATAAATAGCTTTAAAATAAAAAATATATTTACACATTTAGGCATCGGTATAAATGGGGGGGAAATTACGACCTGTGTAATTGTAATTCACAACGATTTAAAAAAATATACAACTGTATTGAGTTTTTAGAGGATAAAATTTTTTTACTACAATAATGAACGAATACTTTACAAATAGTTAAACATATATTCGATTAAATAAGAGCTAATAAACGGGAAAATATATTCGAGTTATTGAAATTGACATTGATTGACGCTATCCAAGGCAATCGATTATTGCATGCCTAATCATTAACGAAATGATATATTATAAATACTGTAAATTAGCACACTCTTAATACTTTTCAACTCAAAAGTTACCGTGCTTAAATAATTTGTAAGTAGCAGGATATTATTTACAGTTAATATTTAAAAAAAAGGGTTCAACCAATACTAAGATAGCAAAAAATTTCAATTTAGACAAATAACTTTTAATAAAGCAAAAATTAAAACTCGTTATTTTTAACAAAGCAAAACGCTTATTGGGCTTAAAAGGGCTTATTCCAGCGATGGATTAAATTGGTTATGTCATTAAAAATCAACAGTTTCAGCCCCTATAAATTCCTTGTCTTAATTTTAGATTACCTAACTCTTTAAATATACTTCAAAGTAGCGAAAAATGTGAAAAACTGTGGGCGTAAGATCTGGTGAATAATTTATTAGGTGTGTTACAAAATGTGTTTTCTTGCAATATAAATGGTCAATGTCAATTTATCAATATTATTTGGAATTATTCACATTTTACAATTCATAATATCAATCATTGTGACAATGATTCAGCTGGAATTGCTACATTATCAGACTATTCCTTTGTATTTTCATTATACAAAAACCATAATCTTATTTTACAATGATGGCTTAAACTGCCATCAACCAGTTGCTATATAGAATCATATTTTCGTAACAGGTAATGACTCAATTCAATAATGGAATTTTATCATTTCAAATCATAAACTAGGAAAAAACCTCAATTCGTGCGGTACCCAATTATACAGCCTTTTCACCTTTTCTACTTTGCCGAGAAGTAGCCATGACTCTGTTCTTGCTTTTGTGTCAGGGGTGTTAATTATTTATTTAAGACAAAGTACTTTTTAAATATGAATGTGTAACAATTGAGATCGTTCACGTACAGTGTATGTGTCTGTATTAAAGTATACGTGAAGTTGTCTATCCGAAAAAAGCAGTTGTCTCCAAAGCGAGTTGAACTGTATCAGGGTTTGACGTTAAGAGGAAAGCGGTGGCTTCTGCGATATACAATGATCTGAAGGTCGGCTTCCTCTTAAATTTGAGTTTGTCCAAACTCAGCAATGAAGGTCGTAATAAGTCTCAAGTGGTATATATATGGCTCTTCAGCGAGAAATTTAAGACTCGCCCACTTTTGCTGCCACGAGAAATTACTGGTCTTGGTGTGTACGTTTGTACATGACGTTGTTTTACAAACAGATTGCATCTGTATTAGTTTATAACGATATTACAATAAACACAATGGCACTTACAGAAAGTCTCAAAAATGGGAGTCTTATCGTAATTTCTTTAAGTTATGGCTAAATCGTTTTCGTGCGGCTTGACAAAACGGACAACTAGCCTGCCGATGTTTATGACTTAATAGCGTAATATTTCGATTATCATGTTGGTGGTGAAAACTTTTTTATCTTGAAAGTTTGGGGGCTTGCACATTGAATGTAAGAAATGGATGGTTTAGGACCTGTCTTTATTTATAAACGACGGCTGTTGTACGTTGATGTATTGAAGGGTAGTATGTACAGTTGATTAATTGTAGGTGGTTCAATTAATGAACCCGACAACACTCAAACCTAGGTCATATACGAGAGCTCGAATTGTTGTATGTGAATTAGCTTTCACCATGGTTCTCAATTTTTCTTCGTTTGCATGATTTACGTAGCCGGCGCGTTGTCTGAATAGCATATTCTTCCCCGAACGCCTTTGGTAAAAACAGAATAAAAATTGCTCCGTATGTAAAGATAATTAAATGACAAAGTACCTTATCAATTAGAAATAGCCGAACTTGTAAAATATTGTAAAGAACCTTTCCTCAAACATCCAATCCTAAACTGACTGATATATGGCAAGTTGATAAGGTACAGTTTTATAATATTGATCTATGTGCTAGAATCAAGTGCATTAATTGTAATTTTTTCGCTGCTACATGACGGGCGCTAGCTCAATGCATTACAACGGGGTAAACACTAGTAGTAAGTAGCGAGACACTAAACAGTGATACATATTTTAATAAGTATTACATTAATATATGTCATTAGGCACGATCTAGCTCAATTTTATTTTAATTATTTATCACGATATTCTACTGCGAGATTAGGAAAATCTAGAAAACCGTAAGGTGTGATGATAGATAGGAATTATACTTAGAATCCATATGAGATTCAAACACATATTTATAGCAACACCACTGATCTATCGTGCTGGTATGATAAAGTACGTAGAAAATACATAAAATAAAATAATATTTTATGTCCACTTTAATATGATCTATTTTATTAAGATAATCTGATAAATAATTCAAAGCGTTCTGTGGAAGCTAGTGTCGTGCATGACCATACAATTTTCTTGAAACTCATGATACCTATTTAGCATACAAGAGCAACGCTCAGACGGAGAGCACGCAAAAGTCTTATTTCTTATTGGTCGCTTCATAATTTATGCAATTTACCTTTCTACGGAAATCTAGCTTTTAATACGGCAATGGGTTACGTGTCGGACATTTCTTTAGTTTCATCTGGTTATCGATGTGTCGATCTGATATGGTGCGCGACCCACGCCAAGTCCGCCAGGGTTCAAGAGCACACGCTCTTTGTTTGCTCGATAACGAAGAAAATACACACACCTATATTGTAGTGCGGAGTAGAGGTAAACGTGGACGTTAACAATTTCACGGACTACTGGATCAGGCTGCACGAGCCCGCACAATGGTGAAAGTGGAATCCGTGGGCGAAGCGGTATGCCCGCAATGGCGGCCGACATGATCGGTTCCAAGACGAAGAAGAAATAAAACAAAAAATATGTCGAGCAAACGTGACCGGCGCTTGCACATAAATTCAAAAACTTTGCATTCTTCGCAGTTGAATTAAATTGCTCAAAGTTTTCGCGAAGAATCGATGAGAATATAAAAGTCTAATATACTGTGAACACGACCGTTCAATTGTTCTCATGATAAGGGGTTTTAAGGTCATTCTTCAATAGAAAATACCTCATATCGAAGAGCTTCATATACTCAAATTATATTTGAACGAGCTCTTGAAATATAGTATAGGTTGATGTAAAATAAAATAAAGCTATTTTACCTAATAAAATTCTCCAATTTTTGGCAGTTAATATTTTTCTGGTGCAATTTTAGTTCGAATTTCAAAAGGGTCGATTTTGTGTAACATTAACATACACAACACACTTTTCATCACCTGTTACAATGCGATTTAAGTATTATTCCTAATTGTGTTTAGGGAGCAACGATCCGTACGTATTCAGCCTATCAAATAAATTATTCTGTGACAAATTATGCGGCACCCAAACGCCGAGATTTGCAAATGCAAATGTTTATATAACATTTGATTATTCAATTTTCAATATTCCTGCAAGACCCACCTTGGTGTCTAGCGCTAGATTAAAATTTGTCAAACCATATGCAATACTTTTTAATTTTCTACACATCTTCATCGTATACTAAATATATGCTAAGTATACGATGAAGGTGTAGAGAAAAGTCACTGCAGTTGTACTACATTATTTTAAAAATATATTAAATATGAAATGTCGTTAGCCTACTTAACTCTCTGCTATTCATAATTCTTAATTTGTTGTTGCACGACCGAAGACGAAATGAAACTGAGCAGAAGGTAATCTCTTTTTAGGAACACAAAAAACGGTTTCAAAATATGATACCCTGTATGTGCTTTGTCCTTTAAAAATCTGCCCCATCTAATCACTAGTGCTTAAAATTAGTACATACTACATACACTAAATTACTATACATGTCCAGGTTCAAAAAAATAAATATCAATAAATCCAAAAATTTAAATTATTATGATATTGAAAATAGGCAATAGATAAAAATGAAATATGCTATTTTTATGACAAATGCAGTAGCGCTTAATCCTAACGGGCGGACAGATCCGCCCGTGTGTGGCCCGTGTGTGGCAATTGTGTTATTCGCACCCGATGGTTTACAGTATTTTTTTTTTAAATTTGTCCCTTAATTGATTTTATGACCTGGGCCATTTCCGCTCGCCTTTATTAATTTGTACCAAAGTTGTCGCCATCGGTAGGTATATTGTCTAAAAGATCTAAATAAAGTTTTATTACTTTATGACCCATCGGTCACTCAATATTTTTTTTATCAAAGACAGTGAGACATCATATATTGTAAACTAAATTTCACCTAAAAACACGTAGATCTGGTGTCCGATAAGAATTTGTCCGAGCTCAGATATTTTGCGTCTGTGGTCAAGCCCGCACAGATCCGTCAGATGTCCGACGGGCAAATCCGTACGTGTGTGCTTGGCTAGTATCCTGCATCAACTGCTGCTCATCATGCCACTCGTGAAGCTGAATCAAGTAATACATATCTTCACAACTATATAACAAAAATCTTCTTTATTATTAGAGAGATCCATATTGGCATTCCAGTCAAATGCTCTCGTAGCGGTCAATAGTTTTGAATTTTTTACCTGTAAGTAAAAATCTAATACATCTTCGTGTCATTTTCGATTTTTAGTACTACTTATTTAGTTTGAGTAAGTATATATTTTAATTAGTCATCCCATTACTCCTACATGAAATTGAAAAACCTAATCTGATGTAATAGATCGTAATTATGATTATGATTTCAATTACCTGGTAACAATTCCAGACAATAGAGATATTAAAAATAGGGTTCATGTGAGAACCAACGCCTGTAAATTATTCAAACTGCTCAATTGTAAAACAATTATAATTAGTATCTAATTGCCTTTCTTCGAATTTATTTATCACATGTGTCGTAGTGTTTAAATATTATATTAATATTTATATGGTAATTTACTTTTAGCTTATAAAAAGGTTATTTTATTTTTTTAAATACCTATGCAAATCATTCGGCGTTTAAAAATCAATTGACTTTAAACATGTTAATTAAAAACAATCAATCGGTTTACGATCAATATAAATAACCGGTCGAACGATTTTAAAAATTCATACAAAACACAAATATTACAAGTTTATGTTTTTTATTTAATATTACTGTATAATGTTTGTATGTACATGCACGTGTTACATGCGTTACATGCCAATTCACTTTCATTCTGGGCAATCGTCATTGTAGCATGATCGAAGAGGAAAAAATCGATTGGGTAACGAGCTCGACCTTCACCCAAATCGTTCACTCCAAGATACCCACCCGGTTTGGTAGCTTTCGCACGAAAAAAAAAAAATAAAAACTGGTACCTTTCAGGCCAGGTAGGTACTACTCTTGCTTGCATTTTTACCATCTCTCGCTTGTTCATAATGCACGTTCATCTCTGTTTCAATCCCCTTTTGACCGTGTGACCTGAATGTATTCATCCACGTTTCGAGCCTAGACGCCTGAATTACTCTGCGGAAAATATACCGCGAATTCCAATTAGAATGCGTACATTTTTTATACCATAGCACAGTAGCGGCTCATGTTAAAATTTTTAGGGATGTTACATATATTAAATGCTTGATTCTGATTATATTGTAGCGCAATAATGCTATAGAGACACGCATCAGTTCATTTTGCATATTTTGATACTTAAACATTATTTATTTTTCCATGATTCATGTTTTATTTTCATTGTTGTTTGAAAAGTGCACGACCTTATATCGGCAATATTTCTAAAACTTTTACTACGCTATATTGCAACAGCTGTCAAATATCAAGTAAACGGATTAAGTAGTTTGTTGCTATAAGTTTAATAAAGTCATATTAGTATCGTACAGCAATTTTTTTATAAAAATATATAGCAGTAACGAATATATTTAACAAGATTAATAACGCTTTGGGTAATTGTTCACCTTTATTTACGCATGTAAGAAATAAAGGATCAGTGATTAGATAAAGTATATAAAACTGCTGAAGCTGTTGTTATCTTAGACGAACTAATATTTTATATACTAAACCGTAGTTTATGGCCCAACTATATTTTTTCTGGCAAGTTCTTCCCCTCTAGAAAACTTAATATCTATCTCGACTATCTTTTAACCAATGCCCTTTAGACAAGGTTGATTTAGGTTGAATGGTATATGATTTTAACGTGTGAAAGGCTCGCAATATCTTAGATTTGATAATCCCATTGAGGAAAATCGAAAGTCTTCCTATGTATTTCCTATTGTATTTCAATAGAAAATATGTAATAAATTTTGTATTTAAACATTTAATATTTATGTATATGTGTAATTTAAAAAGTTGATCAAAAAATAAAACTACTTTTATTAGATTTATAAAACTATTATTAAAACTAAAATAAACTTATTATTCGCTTATACACGCTTGTGTACCGTTAGCTTTGAGGTCATATAAACGATCATTTTAAAGGCCTAACAATATAAGATAATGCTCAATGCTACACAATTGCGTAATAATTGGAAGATTTTACGGACCCCTTGGTCCTGCACATCCTTCTTTTTAACCACTCGTAGGCACCGAAAAAACTACCCTTTTGTGTGTGTATGTGCGATAGACAATGTGTCCAACTTGTAATTTCACCTTGCAATTGCACTTCAAGGCGTAAACATATTTCGTTGGGCGAATTATCAAGTGATGCAATTGACCCACCAACATCCACATATGTGATTCATTAGACGGCAGACGATCGGCAGACGATCAAATGATTTGAGATGATTCAAATCAAAAGAGATTCGCATCCACACGAAAAATATTTTCACTCAGTCTACGAAATACAAATCGACAGTATTTTTCTGTAAATTGTACATATAAAAAATGAATTGTTAATAGCTTTTCTGGCATTTATTTTGGTTACAAAGTCACATTCATTTGGGCTTAAAACCATACAACACTATCTGAACTTGTTTTCTTACTATAAATAAGTAACGTTTATTTAAAGTTGATGTATTGTACATCGCGTATACATGTATATCAACTAAACGATTGTACGAAGAATATCTGTTGATGTACGGGTAAAGAGAATTTAACGTTTAATTTATGCATTTATACGAAATAATTGCGATATCCAATCCAAAAACGATTGGTTGCTTTTGTTGAATTCATAATAATATTCGGGATTTTCTGTACATATTTACATGTACACTGAGTGTACATCACCGGAGCGCGTGTAATATTTTGCACTGCAAGGGGAAGGTTTGAGCTTAGTAAATGTTGTTCTATAATCTAATCCATACAACACTTAAAACAAAGTGGGCAATTATTTGCAGTCAGTTTCACTTTTTAGTTAAGACGTGCAACTAAATACGATGTCGAAAATGCAATCAATTTTGCTGCCAGAATAAAGTGCGGTTATATGTTTTCGCAATCAGGCGTTTTTTTATTTCAATTAAACTCATTTTACAATTACAACTGCGATTCTTCCGCACTTGAGAATTTAAAACCTCGTTAAATGATATATTAAAATCTATATAGATTTTGACAATGAATCGAGACGTGATCGGCACATTTTTTGATTCAAAGATTCGGAAACCGATAAAAACTTTCACGTCCTAAATTGTGTTTTTGCAAGCGCCGTTCAGCTGTATATTAGTTTTATTGAATTTACATATATCAAATAACCTATGTCACATTTAAGCCACTACGTTCTGTTATTGTATATTTTCTTTAAGAAACTTTTGTGTGGAGAAATAACTATTGAAGTATTAGTCGTTTTCAATGCATTGCAAAGTATGATTGATTCCATAACATCTGATTTTGTTAACTGCTGTCATATGAATAGTAATGAGCGATGCAGGTTCTTTGCAACTAAATGCTATCGATACTAAAACAACTAAACATTTTGATGGTTGCATTTTTTAAAAGTATCTCATAGTATCACTGATTTTATTCATCGTTTTATAACAACTAGTGAGAGTTGTGTCTTTATTACACAAGTGATACAAAATATCAATTAAAACAAGAACATTAAAGAAGAACAATAAATCTTGGCTGCATAAAAGGTTATGGCTTCTAAAATCCGACAACGAAATAAGTATACGCTTTTAGAAAGTTACATTTTCTTGATGTAACGGGAGTTTTATGGCCTTACGGTGCTATTTGTCTTTCGGTGATATATTATTTCTCGTGACCGTTTCGTAACAAATAAATATTCATTCAATGCACCGGAGAATCTTTGCGTGTTATTTATTTTATTTACCCTTTAGTTCTAGTCGTAACGAGAGCCTTTGTGTGATCGCACTACTGTCTAGTTTATCTTTATTGATAAATTATCACTTTTACAACAATACAATATTACTATCATAAGGTCTTGAACGCCGCTGTGGTGTATTGAATTTCAGACCTAGCAACTTGCAGCTGTGTCTTAAATAGGACTGGTTTTATGGCGCTTTTAACGCTTTAACGTCAAAATATAAATTGTATACATGCTAACGGCTTACTCGAAGGAACCCCAAAATTTATTTAAATGGTGGAAAACTTAATAATTCCACATTGGAACATCAATGAGCGTTGTGTTATTTTGTTCATTAAGAAATTTCATAACGAAAAATACATTCTTCTATTATTATTTTAGTGGTACCGCAGTCCGATGTTCATCGGAAGAACCGCCACTGTTTAAGCAGGAGGTCATTGCGAATCGCAATATACCGCTCGGAAGTTCGTGTGACTTTAGTATAATTTATAAGTCCAATAAAACTGTCAAAACGGTTAATGTCATCCGACGTCTCAAAAGACTTCGTGTTTACACAAAATCGAATAAATCCACGTATTTTATCGCTGAGGACTGAATTTATTTACGTATCAAAGTTAGTATTAGAACAAAATGTCATTTACGTACAAGTAGTATATGTATATATATATATATATATAAATTATTTAATTGGAGCAGTGACGAATCAACACTCGAGAATGTGGCGATATGTGGGAAGAAAATTAATTTAGTTTTTGCTGCGGATTGCAAAATCATTTCCTATATCACACATTTTCATAACAATAATCTTTCCATAATAAATAATGTATGTCGATATATACATATTGGAACGTGAGATAATGGAAAAATATAAATAATTTTGTAATAAAGATTTTTAGCACGTTTAAGTTGTACTCGAATTTATTAATTAATAGATTTTTCAGCACACTTATAATTCGATTATAATTGTTGTTTGTAAGTGTTATTTGCTTAAGCCTAAAATAATATAGGGGAAAAATTATCTTTTTGTCGGCGCCTATGCTCGCGAGCCGCATAAACATATGTGGTGAGTCGTAATTTGCCTAGGGCTGCTATATAGCATTTAAATTTTATATAACGTTTTTTTAATAAATTATAAATTAGCAATAAAAGTGAAAAAATATTGTATTACAGTAGAATGTCTTTTTATAAATATTTATGCTAGAAACTACTTACTAATCTGTATAATGAAATAATGCTGATACATTACCAATCTCTTAGTGAAAAGAAAACTTTATCGCCCTTTTCTAATTAATATAAATTGGTCAATGAAAAAAACAAGTATATGTGCTTAATTAATTGCTTCAAGATAACAAATTTATTATTAAAATATACATATGTATATACTTGATCAAGTTATGTAGCTAAATGATTAATACCATTATTATTAAAATTCTGATTTACCCTATGTTTAAAAAAGGCAATTTAAACCCATGCATATAAAAGCTACATATGTTATGCACGTTAAACATGTGTATTTCGATATTATTCAATATAATTAATACGATCAGATAACAACCACAAAAGCCAAATAGCAAACGAAACGTCAATTAGTTAAATTATCTCACCGAAAATGAATTATTTTGTAGCGAACAAAGCATAATCCCCTGAACGCGAGCGACAATGCAAAATGTATTGATTTTGCTTAATTTGATAGCACTAGATGAGTTTATTATATAAAATAGTATAATCTCGGTTGGTTATACTACACTCGCAACAATTGAGCGAGAAGTGAAACTTTTCAACGGAGCCAGTGATCCAGATCGATGAACAGTTTTATGAATCTAGATCGTGTCAACTAGCCGCTAAATCGTTTTCCCTCTTTGTCGTACAATTCGATCCGATCAGTCCACTTTGTGTTGGAATGGTGGCGTAAATTTACGTTATTAAATAAAAACATATTATATTATACTAATGCCGCGTTGACCTAGCTCAAGTCCTGCGAGACTATCTTCCAACTGGCTCGCTACCAAAACAGTTTCGTTCGATACTCTCACATTCGCGTATAATATGATATGGGTATCTAACATTCACTGCAGTATTATGATACGTGGTAAAAACATAGATATATGTTATGAATTTAATAAATGATACATGTATATTAAAGATGTATGTATATTAATAAAATTTGGGTAAGAAACAAGTTTTAAATTAACTGTTACGCAATATTAACGCACGTTAAACGTTGAATGTAATGTCATAATAAAGTTTTAATGAACAAAAAAAGATAAAAATAAAACTCATTTGACGTTACTAATAGCTTAGATATACAAAATGCAACATATTTATGTAAATTTTACATACTCATAAAATCATAATCACATCTTATCGAACCATTATATATTGAAGGTTGCTCAGATGCATCTTCTACAAAAAATAGTAAAATCTATAGAAGCTGTGTAGTTTATTTAGTAGTGAAAACTAGAAACTATGTGAAATCTTAGCTAAACTTTCAGTTCGTTTCTGCTT
This sequence comes from Plectrocnemia conspersa, assembly GCF_051122295.1. Taxonomy (NCBI): domain Eukaryota; kingdom Metazoa; phylum Arthropoda; class Insecta; order Trichoptera; family Polycentropodidae; genus Plectrocnemia; species Plectrocnemia conspersa. Next base: position 18,507,179 of record NW_028277166.1, on the reverse strand, counting down.
ACGGTTTTAAATCAACCATGTGTAAATTCCAGATTTTTTTTGAAAATTAAAATTAATATTTTGAAAGGTGGAAAAGTAAAATTATTCAGAATAATTACATTTGACTCTGACACCGTCTCTTGAAAGTTAAAAGGGTAGTAGTATAGAATTGAAATCGAGCGTTAAATGCCTGAATTCATGCGTAAATATAATAATCCCATTTCAGAGTATCTCTCGAAAGGACTCGCCACCATTTCGACCCTTAGACCAATATTTAACAGAAAAAGTGCGTTAGCCACAAAAAATACAATTTTCTTTTTAATTATTTGTAATTCATTTTTTATACTAATCGAATAAGCAACATGTACTTTAACTTTAAATAAATAACATATACCAACTCAGACACTATATAAATTAATAAACACTAGAGTTCATATAGGATATATACTGTTCTACTATTATTTATTATCAAATTTCGATTTTAGAAATACTGTACTGCTTGAAATAATATTTTCAAATTTTATTAAAATTTTACTTAGATCATTTGACAACATTAGAAGCATTAGAAATAGATAATGTTTTATCACCCAAACTCCATTTCATTTTTTTTTGTCGCAATATGTAAAATAATGCGCTGATTTCTAATATAATAATATATGTATATGTAAAAGTCAAGCAAAGGTAACTTTTATGAGTTATTATTGAATTATAATTTCTTCATATTCTCGTTTAGTTATAATATTTATCATCTGTAAGTAAATTTTACAAAAATTCTTATTAATTAAATTATTAATAAATGAAATATCGAAAAAACTTGTCACTGCAATTTTTTGTTGTTAAAAATAATCCAGTACATTTTAATATGAACTACATTTATAGTATTTTTGCTGCCACTTATGTACGACCTATATCGATTTTAATTAATTATCACGATTATAAAACATGCGATAAAAAAAACTAGGAAATACATATTTGTTACAATTGATCGGAATAATTTAAAAAAATGTGAAAATTAAATCAAGGTCTATTAGATCTTATCATTGACTTATACAACTAATCTATCTGTGGAAATTTTAGCAATGGCATTTGAAATCTGCAAAATGACAATGTCTTGGCATACAAATAACCATTAAAAAATAGCGTTCCAGAACACAAATGAATTGCACAAGAGCCACGCAGATTTTCGAAAGTCATACATAACCATAAATTACCACAAAACTCTTCAAACCCTCTTCGTCATAATCTTTGATAAGCAAAAAAAAAACCAAATAGCCAAGCTTTGAATAAATTTCACAAGTTGTTGGATTTGAAGATGAAGCTAAAAACAAACGCAATTGCCTCTCAATTGTCTTTATCTCCCAATCATTCAAGCTTCCTAAAATGACCCGCTACATATACACATGTTGTTATCAAACAGCTCTTGATTATTCTGTACTATATATTTTGTTAAGTCAACTGTTATAATACAACTTTATCGACGCGACGTCTAGCTGGCAGCAAAAGTTACAACACTCGGCCACCAATCCCGAAACTATACTTAGTCTAACTATATTTGCATCCCACGAATCTCAAAAGTTAGCAGCGGTTGTGTGTTGTAATGCTTACATTGTATATACCCATACCTCGCTTTACGGCCTAGATACGTTCCACGAAACTTGGCCGCAGAGCGAAAAGCCGTATAACGAATCAATTATTCTAATACAAATTCATACAAATTCAATGGGATCGGTTCCAAATTTGTTAAATATGTAACATGGTTTATCATTTAAAATGCATTTTATCTTTTTATTTCATTTAAATCAAAAATACATACATAACAAGTACATACATTTGTACATAAAATAATAACAGACTCCAAAAACCAACAATAATCCATAAACAAAAATGAAACAACTTCATGTTACATAAAATATGTGTATGAATACATACATACTTTTTTTAAAATGGCTTTAATCTGAAGACGATGCAGAAATGGTAACCTGCAGATCACTGTCGTTCTCATTTTTCGCTGGTAAGGATGGGCCTGGCTTAAAAAAATTGTCCAACGTTCTTTGTCTTGCCTTTTTGTCTCTTTCGATCTTCAGTGATTAATAACAGCTAATGGCTGAGTTAATTCCTCGAGAAACTTTAGCGCTACGTTCGACGTCAGGATCGTTTTCAAGGAAGATGTTTATTCCTTGTTCGAAATAGGAAAAAGCTTTTGACAATTTTTTTTGATGTTAGCTGTTTGAATACAACAGGCTCTGTCTCTTCATCAAATGCCGGTTCTGCTTGCAACTGAATGAGTTACTTATATGAAAGGGGTTCCCTATCAGCTTCAAGTAGATCAAGCACATCACGTTCGTTCAAACCTTCAAAGCCGAGATCATGTGCTAGATCCAAAATGTTTTGCCTAATTTCAGGAAGGCAATTAACTTCTGCATCAGTACTTTTTACACATTCTGGCCATATTTTTTTCCAAACATGGTTCATTGTTGTTAATTTTAATTCCTTCCATGATTCACTGATGCTGTCAACAGCATCCTTGATGTTATAGTTTTTCCAAAATGTTTTAATTGAAGATTTACCATCGGTTTCCCTTATAAGTTGTCTCATAATTGGGTATTACAAATTTTTAATATAAACGCTTGATAATCGAGCGTTTTCACTGCGGTGGCACGATTTTATTGCTTTTGATCTGGACCGGTAATTCACTATATGACAACACTGAGCAGCAAAGAAAACACGACATAATATCAAGTAAATATTATGAGTGGATATCTTTAATAATTTTTAATGCCTAATTAAAATATTTCACATAAAATATGATTTCAGAAAATATGTGGCATCGGTGGTTAATTTTATATCTATTTCTACTGTATCTACTTCTAGTGGCAGTTATTGATGAATGTTCCTGACGAAAGTGTATTCTGAATGGAAGTGTCTGATGTACGCGTTTATACACTAGTCAAGATAGAAGAGATCCTTTTGCTTTTGTGAAAATTAGGTTCGTTATTTTGTGCTACTAAAAAGTAACCATCGTAGTTTGAACAGCTGGAGATTTAGCAACACTGTAATAGGGACAGTTGTCCTCCCGGATAGCGCATTTTACCGTCTTGTTGGCATTTATCAATACAATTATAATTGTAAAGACACCGAACAGTCATTTTATGGTCCATTTGGCCATGCATTAACATAATCCGTCCAAATCTCCGATCGCTATGTACATCAGTATAATTGGTTTGCGGAAGTACTAAGTCGCAAAACTAAAAATATATGCACGGTTTATTCCAGTGTCAGTCCAATAATTTTTATATGTTCCAAAGTGCTTTATTAATATATTATTATTTTTTTTTTAATGAACAAATTGATTATATAGCAATTTTTACCCAATGACAGGGTTCATAAATACCCACAAAGTTGCTGTTCAAATTTAATCATCAGAGGAATGAAAAAATCCAGGCTATTTTTTAATTTACCGCTTTTACTGTTCTTCTATTCTGAAATATAAGAAGCAACTTCTCTCTGGATTTCGCATAGTTGCCTGTAGACATTTTTTGCTGTATCTTTCACAACTTTGACAACAAACGTTGTGAAACCCATCTGACCCATATACAGTTATTTTACTCTTATCAGAGAGCGTCACTTTTCCTCAATCCAAAACAATCCGATTTCTGTGTCAATTGGCCCATTTCATGCGTGCTAGGCACATTTTTTCGGTCAATAACTGTTTCTTGGCACGTATACAACTGTATACGTTCCCTAAGGGAGTTTTCTACGTTTATTTATTTATCAACTGTGTCGGAAAAAACTCATTGGTAAAATTAAAAGCAGTTTTGCACATAAACACATTCGTCGTATTACTTGATCTTCATAGAGATTGTAATTTTTATCTTTAACCCGTTTGATTGCACCCATTTATTTTAATTGATGCTTGGTTATAACATTAATTGATGAATACACAATATGATTATTATTTAAATCAATTTCATTTATAGACGATTTGGCACACAAAAACAATATAGACATACCCCTAAATAAGCGATAAAAAGTTCCGTGAAATCTAGCCCGGGATTACGAATAAATCTTAAGTCCTTGATGATTTCAGGAAGTGGTGCATTTTTTGCACGCTATAAAAGTTTTTTTCGTGTCTATATAAGTGAGCGATTAATGTAATGAATTAATTGCGACATTTATATGACTTTATTATTTTGAAAAAGCATTAAATAAATAAAATATAAATTTAGTATAACAACGGGTTTCATAAATGGAATAAAAAAACACCTTCGTACATATAGAAATAAATTATAATATTAAGTCTTTATTATTGTATATTTTTATTTTTTCTTTCTGTTATGTATTTTTTATATATTTTTATATATGTTTACTAAATTTGTTAGATGTAAAGATTAGCTATTAAGCTAAATAAATTAATAAAATAAAATAAATAAATAAATAAATAACTATTATTTTTATCATATCTAATGTATACCCGAAATCGTTTAATTCCATCAATTTAATTATTAAATCACCCTCCAATTTATACAGCGAGTTGATTTTATCGAACTTTTATCGTAATACGTTTACGCCTTTTAAAAATAAACTCCAATAATAAAAACGAGGTATTGTTACGCCGTTTTTTACAGCAGAATAAAACGTTCATTACAAAATCGCTGAACTTTTTTATTTCATATTTTATTACACTTTTCTCTCCGTCTCATTTGAATTTTACTATATTTAATAAAGCACTGTTTCTAAAAATTACGCAGCTTGAAAAAGTCACGTTTTCACAAGCAAACATCTGTAAAGCGATTTAATTTTTGACTTAATTATTATTTTATGAAAGCTAATTTACGACGTCGATAAGAATATTATAAACTTCCTACTTAGCTAAATTTAACCCACGGATGAGTTATAAGTTAGGCACTGGTCCACAGGGGTCGGTCGAGTTTTCGTGTACTTTGTATGCACTGAATTCGGCGGACGTGCAAACACACTACTTTGGCCGCAAATTTTTAGGTTTGTATGTGGATCAGATTAAAATCTGTGACCTCAGCCGACTAATCTGCTTCGGGTGATCTTTTTGCCAATAAAATTTTATCGCGTGCCAAGTACGGTTAATGCGTGTTTATACCACGGTTTTGTGTACCAACGCGAGCACGTTTCCACGTCTAAACATTGGCTCATACATTTATGTCAAATTTCTTCTATTTTATATATTACGAACAAATCTTTGCTTATTTTAACATGTTTAGTTTAACGATAAAACAATTTTATGAATGACAAAATGAAGCGATATTATATACAATAATATACAATGGACATATTTATTTGATGTAAATCATCTCTTGCAACATGTCGACCATTATATTATATACCCAATGCATTATAATGCGTTAAACACAATCAACAACTACTAAGTAAGTAGTGAGACATATGTCTGGTTAGTGACATATTTTATTAATTACTACACCTCACAATCGATATATGTCACTATGCATGACCTAGGTCGATTTTATTTTAAAAACTCGTGAGATTACAAAAATTCATGATGATCCATCTTAGTCCGATGTCTCAGACACTATATACAATAAATTAAAAAATACTAGGATCCACACTTGATCGAATTCGAACCCAAATCTCTCATGTATAAGTCACTGACTTATACCACTGGTTTATTGTGTGCCAATATGTATGCTCATATTTGAATCAGGACCAATTTTCGCCTACCTATCTATTTATTTATGTGTGTGAACGTAACATAAATAATTCTCTCAAATCACTGGTATATTTTAATTATAATAGAGAGCAACGCTGAATGTAAATCACTAGTATAATATAATATATTAGAAGTTTGTTTCTAATTTATTTTTAAAGATCTCTTCGTATCTATTAGTTTTCATTTTTATTTAATATTAGTATTCATCGATTACAATGTTAATATTTTAATAAAAAAGGCAATATATTAAACTTCATTATTATATTTAGTCTATGACACCATATATATAATAAGATAATTGTGAACATTAAATTTTAAGTTCAGATAAAAGCAAATATTTTAAATTGTATTTAACAAAATATTTTAGATAGAGAATTTTAATATCCATTAAAATACTTATATAATATAATTATAAATAATATGATCCATTTATTTAATAATGATGGAAACCGGAATTTTGTTTAAGATAATCGTATTTCAGAATAGGCCAAAAGTCGCTATACCATTTACATTTTTTTATCATTATATGAAAAATAATAGAAATTACCATTTTCATCTTCATATATGCAAAACTGCAACTCTCCATAACTGCATGCAAAATATGTATTCGGCTCTATCCCTCTGAATTATCACGATATGTATAACCAAAAACATGCACTATGAAATATCTTAAATAAATAAAAAAAAAAACATTTTTTTTAAGAAACTATTTATTTTTATCACTACATTCTTGCTACACTTAAAAGCATAACATGAGAATATCAAGTTATTCATCAACGCTATGCTATATATGTTAAATATTTTACTGGATACGACCTAACAAGGTTTTACCTTTCATGGGAAATCCTTAACGAACCCTTGTTCCTGGAAACACTGATCCAATGCCAATATTTCCGATTTCAAAGGGAAACTTCAATGTCAAAGTAAAATTCATTATGTTTTACGCATTATTTTCTTTAATTTTTGAATCTGAAAAAAATAAATTAATATGTGACAAAACCGTTATTCAAGTTTTAAATAGTAAAGTAACTTTTGACCCATCGTGTGGTAAGCTTAGCTTAAAAAGAGCCTAATTTGTTTCAATTGAACCTAAAATTAAGATTTTTATTATTTATTGCAAATATTAATATCAATTTATTTAGATTAAATAAAGCCCATCTTGATTTAATAGCTTACATTAATGCGTCACACCGTCATAAGATAATACAATTAAATTATACGAACCGGACCAGCTCCTCGTAGCTGACAATAAATATCGATGTGCAATGTCAGCATATTAACCCTTTTACCGCGACAGATATTTTTGCGCGCTATTTAGAAATTTGATAATATGTGTGGGAGCATATATTTATGCCATAAGTGATTTAAATATTATTTCAATAATTTTTTTCAACCTTAAATTACACAAAAAAAAACATATTACGAGGCTCAAAGGTTCATGACACATTGAGGTGTCATTTGCAGTCAAAGAGTTAACAGCTATATGTGTGTCTGGTCTGTGCATGTCCAAAACACAACTTCAAATAAAAACACCCTTCATTTTTAATTATTAAGTTATAATTTTTCAAAAAATATAAATATTCATTGCCCAATAAATATTGTCTGAAAATGAGTGCAAAGATGATATTTATTCTAGATAATAATAAATACGTACATTACATTGTATTTGTATTGAAATGTTATGAAAATGGTAATCCTAAGTAATTAATTTGCAATATCCAGATATTTCTCCATTAGTAAAATTGTAACTCACTGAAAATTTAAAGGATGAAATCGATTCCGACGAAAGTAATAAATAATTAAATAACCGATACGATAATGTATTAAAAATGTACAAAATGTGCACAGCATCCCTCGTTAAATACCACCTGTTACGATCCTCAATATTGTACCATAAAAAAGTATGTAAACATCGCTACACAGCTAATAAATAAATAAATAATTACACTTAATATTTTATACACGGTATGTTAAAAATATTATTGCGATTTGGGAATTTATTAAAAAATAATATACGTATACCGCGTAATCTTCTTGCTATGTAAATTCCTTGACTCGTTGTGTTCTTTAAATTTACATAAATCTTCATTGGTAGTTTAGTTCCGTCTCAAGCCCGACTCATCTACTTTATTATTCGTTCTGTATCTCTTTATAGTTAAACTTATTCTTTTATTACAAATTGTATACATTACAATAGTTTTAACGAACAAAAGTCTAAAACTGAATGAATTTTCATGAAGCAGTCTTTGAGACGTTCGATCAAATATTTAATTTAGAAATGCCTTAAGAAAATATTGAAGCTTCATGACATAATTTGTATTATCGAAGCAAAAACTCTCCCTTTGCGAGTAATGGCAACAATAGATCTTAAAATCGCATTTAAGGATAATGTATTCGTCGAGGGTTGCTTTAATGTAAGATTTATTTGAGCAACAAAAAAATATGTGTCAAAAAAAGGTTATTTCGCTATTTAATATTCCAAAGGAGGGATGACTTATTATTATTCTATCCTAACACATTAGCATACCGGTTTTCTTTATCTAGCGTAATGGTGAAATAGTTGAGAAAGAAGAAAATGTGCTGTGATTTTTTTTATGCTGAATAATTTTAAAATATACTAATGAGTAGCTTCATAATTAATGTAAAAATATATATAATTAAAATTTTAAATTGTTAATGATCTGATTTTATTGAAAATTTATCCGAAATTTGAAACGGATTTTATACATATGTATATAAATCTTACATGTTCAGTTCAAATCTCACACGATAGCTTTAAATTGTGTAAATCATATTATTAAAAAAATATAATTACCATAACAAACTTTTGATAACATCTTCAATATAATAAATATGTAGGTATATAAATGTAATCATAACTACACACAAAAGTTAGTAACTTTTGGGTCTCATGGGTTGCAAATATATGTAATTAGTTTATTTTTCCGTACAGTGCAAAAGTTCTTGATATATTATATTACTGCCATTTTATTTCAATAAAATGTCTAGCTATAATTAGCTGGTGTAGAAATTACGAATATTTTAGTAAAATTTACTATTTTCACGACTGATAATGGTCCATTAAAAAAGCTTGGAGACATAGGAGATGGGCAAATTCAGAGCCAATTGCATTGGATAGATTTAAATGCACCTCTAAGCTGAAAATATATACTTTCACAAATGGTTAGCTTTATGAAAGTTTATATTGTAATTAAAACAATGCTTATCAGTGTATTTTATAGACAAATTTAAAAGATTATGAAAAAAATAGTTCAAGAAGTTTTTTCGGCAATTGATAATGATAATGGAAATTGTGCAATTCTGGGTGTTTAGCCAAACAATTGTCGTTCAAAGTGAGCAATATTCTGTAAGAATATTTGAAATCTGTTTGTTTTTTACGAACATGCAATTACTTCATAACTAGAGATTAATTCCTATATTTTCATTATATCATATTTCTTCAGACATTTACTGATTTTGATTGAATTTATTATCCAACATATTGGAAACTTTTCCAGATGAATTTTGTGTATTTTGATCATACTATTTTTTATATGCTAAGCCTGATGAATTACTGTATTATTATTACCCATACGGCGTTCAATAATATTTTCAGTTTTGTGTTCGAGATTTTTTATATTTTTTTTTGTACACCCATATCGTTTATTTTATTATATATTACTAACATAGAGTTTTACTTATTACCCATTGATATTTTTTATAATTATCTTTCTCCGTGCAAATCTTCTCTCCAAGCGTCAACAAATATTTTGCACTATTTGCCTATGGAATTCTGTTTATACCTATGAAGTTTGCTCTAGATTAGATATTATAATGCTATAGATCTAGTTGTCAGAAAAATTCTGTCGTATTTTAGAAAACTCTATTAAAGCAATATTGAAAACTTCTGTTGCCACGATAATCAATAATATAATTCCGTTATTTATAAAAACTCTTTCATCTTGCTTGTCACTCCTTTTTATGTAAACATGTTTCGAATGAAAAAGTCAGCAGATGTTTTACTGTTCACGTCAAAAGATTTTTTTCATTCTGCACCAATCTAAATAGGTTGTAATTCAACGGCACAAAGGATAGAGAATATGTTGTGTGATTTAGAACTTCTTTTACTGCGTCAACTGTGTAGCATTATCGTAGTGAAACATAATTCCTCAGCGGTTTACAAATTCCAGCATTCTTTCATTAATTTCTCATTCTGGTTGCAAAGTCTGTCTCTGTTTAAGTAACTCGTATTACATTGAAAATCTTCTATCACACTTAAATTTATTAGGTAATGGTCTGATTTCACAGCAGTTGGATCAGTAATTATATGCTTATATTTATCTTTTAGATATCAAAATATAAAAATATTTTTTTTCTTCAAGTTTATGTGAACCTGGGCTCTGGGAAAACAATGATTCCGGGCCTCATGACAAAAATGTCATTTAAATATTTTTCAACATCGTAATATAATTTCTGGAATATATAGTAATGGATACGAGTTAACTCTTTCTATGCTACAAATAAATATAAAAATTAGCCACCGTTGCGATATATTTTTTGAAATCATATTTTATGCGAAACATCTGAATTAGGCATTAAAAATTATTAAAAATATCTACTCATGTTTTCTTTGCTGTTCAATGTTGCCATATAGTGAACTTCTAGTCCAAGCAATAAAATCGTGCCATCGCGGTGAAAATGCTCGATTATCAAGCGTTCATATTAAGACTTTTTATAACAATATTATGAGTGAGAATCAAATAAAGTACGTCTAACCCTAACTAAAAGGGATAATTGTTTTTCGCGCCCTCCTATTGACCAAAATTCGGTTTGAATACACTTTAGCCAATGCTCTCATAGTAATAATATCAGTATCATATTTTTAAGACATAGTGTAATATGAAAGTGCAGACAACTTTGAAACAATATGCGAAATAGAACGCCTGTCTGAACTTCTTTCACTTATTTTCCCCTGAGAGTTGAGTTTGTATTTGGACTTGACCAAAATTTAATTTAGTGATAGACTATGGTATATTATGTATTGCCCTGTGTATATATTATATACTATTTTTGTAAGTTGCTACTATAAAAAATGAAATAACTATTTCTTTAATTTATTCCTTTCAACCTAATATCTAGCTGATCGTTGCCATTTATACAGTAGTTATCTTCACCGGTAATATGAAACACGAACTCACCAAAATTGATTTTAATTTTATTTTTACTGTTGGTTTGATATTCTACTTAAGCGCGAACTGTAAATATGAATTTACATTTTAAAATGTCCCCCATAGAACCCCACCCCTTCTCCCTCCCACTTTAGCAACTTGCTCTTCCGCCAGGGTGGTAGACCTTATTTATTTACTCTCATATAGTTATAGTAAACGAGCTCACTTATCATATCGTTATGAGAATGCTTCGTCTGTATCTTCGGAATATTATTATGATGGACCTCGTTAAAATAGTTTATCACAATTATAACCGTGACGTTCTCTTATCATTATTACACAATAATAGCTTTGTAAATATTACATAATAAAACTGCCCCAAGCATCTATCGTCTAACATCTTACGTTTATCTAGTTCGATCGAAACTAATGAGGAAAGATAAACTAACAACTTTTAATTTGACCTCTGACGATCCACATAAGAGTAGTTAATCATCGAGTCGAAAGGTTCAAAATTAAACTTGCGGTCGGTTTATTGCTCTCGCACGTCGAAACTTTCGTTCGGTAATCACCGATCGGACCTTTCAAATATACAACATGCATATTTGTTTATTCGTCAGCTCTAAATGTCGGTGTGTATGTGTGTTGTTTGTAACTATTATAGTACAAAACTGAGATTTTGCATCTAAATATTATTCAATCGCTAGATAAACACAATGTGCAAATCCGCTTGGAACTACGTGCACGTTAATACAAAGTTCAGTCATAAGCTTATTTCAAGTATAATACAAGTTTTGTTTGATCCGGCCTACATGAATTTTCAAAGAAAATTTCTTGGAAAAAACATTTTCAAGTTATTTTTGCAAAGTTAAGCCTTTTCTACTTATCCAAGTAGGGAAAACATTAACAGTCGAACTTTTAGATTCAGTTTAATATTTATTATTTTGGCTTATTATTATTTACAATAAAAAAAATTATATCGAAACGTAAATTGGAAATAAAAAATGGTTTTAGATAGTAAATAATTCGCTTCATAGTGGGAAAATAATTATCATAGATAATTAAATCAAACCGCTCATCGAGAAAATTTTATCAAGTAGATATATCGGAAGGGGGAGATGGGTGTTCAAATAACAAATACAAATCGGTAATACAAATATTTTTTTATGAACACTTAGACAAACGATAATTTATTTAAGTTCCAGTTAGAGATGCGAATCCATATTAGCGTTCCGCACAACTTTGTAATTTTTTTTTACCTCTATTGTAATCGTGTAAACATTTTTTTATTAACCCTATTGCCTTACAAGTCTATTTTATAATTTATTCAGGTGTCGGTTAAGCAGGGGTTCCCATAAAACAGGGGTAAGACACACTTTGCATTCCATGCGCCAGTTTCTTTACGTTCCAATTCAGATGCGCAACAGAAATCCGGGTTATAAGTCGGGTACAAGACAACTGGGATTATCATGGTGGGCAATGGTCAAATGGACGACAAAAAATAGTTGCCCTATTTCAGTTGATATAAATGTAACTTACACGTGTATCATTATGATATACATACATATATAAGTAAAAAATATAAGTTATTCATTATTAAGTATCGTCCATCATTACCATACGATAGGAGTGAAAATAAGTTCAAAAGTCTTCCTCAAAAATATTATCCTCCGTTTATTCTCTTTTTGTCCTCCTTGAACAAAATATTTCAAAAGACATTTTTTGAACTCCCGCAGCAATAAAAATCTTTTTTTATTTTTAGCCTCCTTTGATATTTTCAAAACCTGGTCACCTTAGCTCAGGGCTCGGCAACCTATGACCCGCGGGTCACCAAGTGACCCGTTTGATGATTTGAAGTGACCCATTTCAGTTCTGCAAATATTATTTTTTAATGTGTTACGATGTCAAGACTAGACCACATATATGGTTGTTAGGACCAAAAATATTCACTGAACCGAATAGTCTTTTTAATAGTCACATTCTAATTATTTTGACCCGCAGCCGAGACCTGCCTTAGCTTATTATAACTGCGTAGTAAATTTTCTAGCCTCGACTCCCTAATCACATAAGTAAATATGTTTTCCACCTTTTATCTCTTTGATGTGCCCCAAATGTCTCATCGATACTTCGCGGAATCGCACTAAGATGCAAATGTCTCGCAGCACCCCATATAGCATATACGATACGCATATAGCTATTTTGTGTCGGCCTCCGGTGCCGAATTACCTGGACGCAGCGCCGGGCAAACCGGTTACGTTTTTACTCTCAGCCGTGTGTATCAAAAGGCCGACGGCTGAGCGAGGCTTTCGCCTTCGCAGTTCGTAGGTCAGTTAACCTTCGTTGCGATTTTGCGATCGAAACTCGCCGCCAGACGATGACGACGCTTCGCATACGTATAATCCTGGGGGAACGTACGTGACGAAATGGGGAAAAAATATCGACCGGTATTTATTTCGTTTTCGGTCATGGCGCGCGGTCGAGCTGTTTGGACCGAATTACCTAAAATAAGTCGGACGCTCGTAGCAGCGGGTCGCGCATTCAAAAGTGCATTGCGTAGGGACGTTCGAGCGCTCGCTCGGTTACTATAACAGGGCGATCGGAAACTTTCTTTCATTTATTTATTAATATTTATTATTTTTTAATCACAACAATAAAAAAAATAAATGAACTCAATTTAATATTTTTAATGCCTAGATTAAACTTCGTGTGCTTTTTTCTAAATGGATCGACTAGAAGCTCCTACAAAAAATGCAATGTCCATTGCATTTTTTGTAGGAGCCAAAACCATTTACGGCGAAAATATATTAACACTTTCGCGTCGGGTACAAATTGTATTAAAATTACTACTGACACGGGGCAGTTTTGCACATTTTCCAAAAATTTGCATTGTTTTGGAAAAATGCCCATAACTTTTAAACTAGTAGAAATTTTAAAACAAAAATTTCAGAGGTGTTTCTTTATAATCCGAGGTATTTAAATATAAAAAAAAATCGATGGTTCTCAATCTGTGTTTTTTTTATATTGCTGTGTAATTTTTTAAATGGCAACATAGTCTAAATTTTGATAAAAATACATATTCCTTATTTATTTAAAAAAAACGGTTTGGTGCAATTTTTAAATTTATATTTTTCAATAAATCAATATATCGATGGTTCCTAATCTGTGGGTTGCATTTAAACTTTTTGGAGTTTTTACCAAAAAGCTGTGAAAACTATTTAAAACAAAAATTCCGAAGATATTTCATTATAACCCGAGGTATTTAAATATAAAAAAAAATCGATGGTTCTCAATCTGTGTTTTTTTTTATATTGCTGTGTAATTTTTTAAATGGCAACATAGTCTAAATTTTGATAAAAATACATATTCCTTATTTATTTAAAAAAAAACGGTTTGGTGCAATTTTTAAATTTATATTTTTCAATAAATCAATTTTTTTAAGCCACATTTTTAAATATGAACTTTTACAATAAAGTTTATTTGTATTTGGAATATTTCGATTTTTCTCAAACCCTTCAAAATTATCTTAATAAATTACGATAGAGCATAAACAGTTTAAAAGACGGCAAAGGCCCGATTACATTATTACGGTACATTTAATCAAAACTTTGATAAATTTTGCTGAATAAAAAATAAAAAAACATTATGAAAAAAATATATGTTTTAATTCATTTAAAATAGCTGTAAATATACTACATATATGTACAAATAAGTAAGTAAAATTCTCCGTAGTGGGCCGTAATAAGAACTTGATATCTTAATTTTGTTCGAGGCAAAATAAAACGAGGAATTCTACTGAACGGTATTTTTATCACATTGTAAGACGATATTTATTAAAATATTTTAATAATAAATTCACAAGATCTACCTATTGAATTATAAATAAACTTTGAAAGTGAGACAAAATAATTTGCATTCTTAAATCTTATAATTTATTAACAAAACAACAAAGTTTCTTAATGTGTAAGAATCTCTTTCGTTAAAAACAGCAATGTTTGAAGTACATATATTAAGAAACTAGTTATCACCTTTTTTAATCTTAATACATATATTTGTATTCTTATATCAATATGAATTATAATAATCAATTAGTATGACTGATATTTTTTAAATCAGATTAGTGTAACAATAATTTTATATGCCATATGTTTTAAAAATATAGCGATTAGTAACTTTTAATTAAAATCGACCAGCTTTAGTGATAATGTTAGTTCAGGATTAAAATTACAAATACATAAATAATAGTTAGCCATAAATTAAAATATATGAAGGGCATTTCGATAGTCCTCTGGTTATTTTTTGCTTATAATCAATTATATAATCTACTGCGTATGCACATTGTAATCACTTTAGCTATCTTCCATTGCTTAGGAACATATTTAGCTTAAAGACAGCGCTTAGCAAATATTCTTATAGATATTGTGCTAAGCTTCTTTTACTGTAACATCATTGTTTTATTTTATTCGTTATTTAGTTGGAGTTAAGTCTTCATCGGCTATCTGTGTTGCGATTGCTTAAAAAGCGTTCTCCGGGTGGTTTGCATAAAGTTGTTATTTTTTTGGATTGCTATTGCAGTATGCTGGTGATAAAACATACTTGTAAATGTTCCATGACGAGGCGCCTTACGACCATTGATTGTTTGAAACCCATCTTAAATACAATGTCGCTAGTATATTAACAAAGGTCAACCTCAATTGCAAACATCTTCATAGAGTGTTGATACATACACAGATCGAAATTTGGAAAACCTTCGAATATCAATATCATTCACAGTGTTTTGCGAATTTTTGCACTCATAATATCACAGCTTTTTAAATAACTTTTCCTTAATATTCCATCATTTTCTACAATCTTCTTCCATCGCTCGTGCAAATCGAAAATTCCTTTTTTAAAAAAATATTTTGGTTTTTAATTAAAAAAGTCCTAGTGTGCTGATTTGACTTCCTCATTTGGATTCAATTTGTTATTCTTAAAAAAATGTTCCATAGACCTGACCAAGGATAAAAGAGCTATGTCTGGTGAATACAGGAAGTATAATAAAACTTCCCAGCCAAGACGGTCAGATTTTTCACGAATTAATTTAGCGGTAAGAGGGTAAATGATTGTCTTTCATTTGGTCCAAGAAGTGGGGCGCCAGACCACCACACCCGTCACACTAGCTTGGGAGAGTAATATGAACTTCTTACGAGGATGAGTGACTCTCGGGGGTAGGCAGCAGAGGTAATGTTGACATCCTAAGTCCTTCGAGATGCACGGGCGTTCTTGAAGGGTGGAGCTATAATGATGACGATAATGCAATCTAACGAGAGCCCGATCATTGACACGCTATTCTGGACGTAAAAATCTTAGATGGACTCTTTGGGTATCAATACCATTGGTATTGGGACACGAGTGTTTTTGCTCTTCCCAGCACAGGCATGGTGTTGGAACTAAATTATCAGTGTTAATCTGGTGTCTGATTTTCTGTGTTAGGGATTGCACTTGGGCTTGCGTGAGCGCGGGGAGTGGCCTTCCAACGGATGCAAAGTAGTCGCAGTTCTGGTCCAAGAAGTTATGCGGAACTCAAACTCATTCTCTCTAAACTTTTTTTAATTATGAATATTGCTCTTTTTAATCAGAAGAAGAATTACCCCCCAAGAATTTCAAGAATTTCCTAGTATTACTTCTCTCTTAAAGTGTATTAAAAAAGTGTTATAAAATCATTTATATTTATGTGGATCTAATTGTTTTATGTTCACTAGTTTTCATCTTCTAATTAAATTATTAAGTGGTCAATATTATCGAGGTATTCTGTGGTTTTGACTGAACTTATGATTCATAGACTAAACTTCAGCATATTTACCGTTGAATGCTAATGATTAGGCATGGTGTTAATATAAGATCATTCGCTAATTTTAGTGTTTTTTTCCGGTTGTACTCGGAAAAATCTCCGAAATGATCTTCACTAATATTCACATACATCAAAGCAATTGAATGGTTTCTAAGCTGTTGACAACATTAATGCTCATGTACCATTTCAGACACAAATAAATTATGAGAGTAGGACTTGAACTCTATCAACCTGCACTTAGGATAAATTGTAACTAATTATAAACATCAATTAAAAAGTTATTTTTAACAAATATAATCAAAACATGCATATAAAACATAATATAAGAAAGACATTCTTATAATTTATTTCTTAATGCACGACTATGTTTCTTCATTCTTTTGAGGAAACCCGCTAAATTTTTATTTTTGCGGATTATCCTAGGAATATTATACAAATTCACACCTCCGTACATTATTTCCCTGGCCGTACTTGTTTTCTTATACTTAACTATCCTTAAATGGTCTATATTTCTAGTATTAAATCTATGTACATCTTTATTTCTTATTAAAATACTCTAATAACATTATTTTTAACTTATATATAAATACTAAAACATTCAACTTCAATATTTCTTCAACATCCAACTATTCAAATCTTACAATATTAATACAACTAGTAATTCTATTTTCATGTAAAACTACTCTCATTTCTCTTGCTCTTCCCAGCTTTGTTTTGAGTTAGTGCGTGTAAAATTCATACAGTCGAAGAATTGAAAAATTAAAGACTAAAATCTCATGTATTAAATTAATATCGTTAAAATTTTGAAATTGATAGTAATAAATTAGTATTGTGATGATCGACGGAGCGAAGTCTCTTCTTGCTCATCTCGTTTCTGGTAAGGGTGTAGCGGTAACCCTCGGCGCGACTGCCGCCATCTGTCCGCCGGGGAGAGACTATTCCAGTTCCTTTGTGCCGCGCTCCGTATACCTAGCGACAATAACTATCGGCCGGCGAGCGGCACGTAATAAACAACGCTTCGTGCGAAATCACCCCCTGTGCGGACCGCGCGCCGCCGGTTGGGCGCCGCTGTTCCGTCCCGCTGCTCGCCGGCGTTCGCGGCCGTCAGTAGTGGCGGCACCGGCCCGTCGAGAACATGTCGCGCGTCTCGTCCGCATTCAATCGCGCCTTCGCCCCCGCTCACTGAGAGCGCCCCCGTGTTTCGTCTCGTCTCTCGTTCGAACCGCGCAGAAAAAATCGCCGCCGCCATGCTGTTCGAAAACGCAGCCACCAAGCTGTTCCCAGCCGCCTTCAACATCCCGCCGCCCGTCAGGATCAGGTCTGTTCGCAATACCCCGACACCCCTCAAAACATAACCTCGCGAACGCGCGCCGATCCGAATATCGATTGTCACGGTGCGCTCGCGAACGCGGGACCACCGCTCAAAACAAAAAAGACGCGCAGTATCGCCAACTTAACCGACTTTTTTTTATTTTATTCGAGTTTCAGCATATTCCGACCCCGCATCGACGCAACAGGTTCGGCGTCTAATTAGTTTACCGATCCTTTCATCTTTTCGAACGATCGAAACTTTTCGACGCTTCTCCTATATCTGAGATCGACAAGTCTCAAGTCGATCAAAGGGTGTCCGGTTTGTTTGTTCCGAATTATGCTTTTGAGAGTTGACCTTCGATTTCACGCTCGGCGTCCAGACAAAATTGCTCCCCAGATTAAGAATCGCATTCGACGGTTCGTACTCGACAGGTGTGTCGGGGTTGCCATGCTTCAAAATACAAAACACGCCAGCCAAAGGGGGGAGCCGCTTGTCGTTTTAATATAAACATTATTTTGTATTTGGAGAAGGTATCAAAAAGTTCGTAGAATATAGAATGACAATGAATATGCCAGTAGTTTTTTTTTATTTCTCGAATCCAAAGATGCTCGCGTGAGTGCCATTATCCCGATTACGGTCAAGCTTTTGAAAATAGACAACTCGTTATCTTAAATATCCTCTCTGAAAAGATTATTTAAAGGGATGGGTAACAATGGATTTTGCCGGTTTGGTTTCGGTTAATGAGTCGGGGCGTTGTCGTGATAGAACGTGATCTTTACGCTCTGTACTGGATCGTTTTTTATCAAACTGCAAAGCGGCTCGTAAACTGCCCAAAAGGTCACAGTAATAGTTTTCAATGACAATATTCTCCGAGCATACCAAAAAACACTGCCTGCCGATGGCCGATTTTTAACTTCCTTGATCTTTATTGTTTTGATTGCTTTATGTTGCCCGATGTTAGCACTAATATTTCACGTAACATCGTATCATTTTCTGCAATAACTGATTAAAGGCCTTTCACTGTGGATGTCATATACTCGTTTTGTGCTCACATTTAACGACAACGCAATCTATGTATAATTTTTATGAACTGTTTGAAACGGAAAAGAGATCTAACATTCCACGTGAATTGTATATAGCAACTCGTAGCTGAAAATATCCTCATGTCAGACAAACTCCTTGAGAAGTTGAATAGCTCTAGAATACAATGAATTTACTTATTGTACTTTATCTATTGTATAGATATTTGAGGAATATCATCTGAATCATCTCTAATAACAAGAAGTATTTATTATTGTTATTGGAAAGGATTTAGTCTCGCAGACAATGAAGCCAGATTCTCTGATAAATTATTAAAGTAACAATGGAAATAAAAAAAGCATCCTCGACTCTCGAACGTCACTCCCAATTACTCGATGTAAATATCTCTAGTTCAATTTCCGAGGAAGGAGATTTTGACACTGCTGCAGGATGCAGAAAAGTCTATTTACTAAAACAGCGAACCGTTTGAACAAATACTAATATTCATTAATAAAGTGAAGAAAGATCAGCGAAAAAAATAGTTCTCAATGAACCAATAATGATTTTTTAATAATCATATATATTCATTTTGAGGGTAGTGATGGGCATCACGCACTGTCCTTCTATATTTGCCGAACTCCAGTTCTTTGCCTCGGAATACGCTCGTGCGTTTTCGACTCATATTTGCAAATTTAAGTACACTAAATTCGGCTTTTTACAGAATAATATATATACAGATTTAGATATTCATAATTCATATGGGTAATTCGAGAGCTTGTAAGTAGCGGAGAGTGTATTTACAAATAAGTAAATTTGCGGAAATATATTCAGATTCAGCTTTAATATTCGTTGTGATAATGTTCAATAAATACACATGAATGATCGTTTATTAAGCCGATTAGAACCTCATTCTAGAGGGCTAAGTTCTTAATAATATATATTGTCATTGTAGAATAGAAAAATCGATTAGTCGTTATAGCACATCGCAAGTAGAAAAATAATTAAATGTACCAAAATGTTTTATAACTTGCAGTTAACAAAAAAGTTATGAATTATTTCAAACCCCTCATTCTCACTTGGTTGGGCCAACGATATGTTCGGTCATTGGGGTTACCCGTGTTTACCCCAAACCACACATGTGATTCAAAATATATTAGGAAACAGATGATTTATAATTCCATATGGATACAAAAACATGTAAGGAACTAATGAAATTCTAAAATTTTATACGAGGGTGGCAGTATAAAATAATATTTTATAGTATTTTGCATATAACTCTTTGAAGAAAAATATATTTCACTTTTTAAATACAATTTATATTAACATAGTTATATCCCTCCATTATCACTGCATCTAAGTTGCTAAGTTAAAATGTTTATAATGTAATACCTTATTATTTTACAATCATACATTATTCTATCCATTCACAATCCACTTTGAATTTAATCTTACGTAATACTAGATCAAGAGTATTTTATTAATTATACTTAAAATAATTGAATACAATGGTCGGCAAACTTCCCCACGGGCTGCCTTTGTGTCCAACATAATCCGAACTAGTAGAGATGCTGCTCATCCCTGTGTGCTCGCCCTAGTACAGGACGATCCAATTTCCTTCCTTGTTGTTGGCAGCACTGTAAATCAGACAGCTGTCGATAATCACGCGTGTTCAAAGTGTCAAAGTTAATTTACGACATTTACGAAAGGTACAGAGGTGCTATTATTCGATTCCTAAATATGATTAATAAAAAAAATCCGAAGATATCCTTGGTTGGTATCACTTTTACTTCCGGTTCCAAAAAATATGTTTTGGATTATGCTTCCAGTCACGCACTCGAACATGATGATAAAATTTCCAGTATTTTATTTCATTAGTTACTCAGAGATATTTCTATCGATATGTTAAGGTAAAAATGTAGTAATTCTTAACCATTTTACCTGGAATTGTTAAATTACTAAAATTCGTCGTAAAATCTATTGATCCATCGATGGATTTTAGAAACAGTTTTTTGACCAGTTTGTACCAGCCACTCAAAACCTAAACGTTGTTATCCATGGTTCTCTTTTGTTTTTAGATTTACGTACATATTTTCTTTAAATAAATTAAATCTTCTCAATATTTAGACAATATATTTTGACCGCATTAAATTCCAAATCGTGAAGTTGATGTTGACGAATCAATTGTCACAAATGGTTTTTTTTGTGATAATTTTATAACGTCGCGAGAATTAATTATGCTGAATGTTTTATTTAAATCGAGAGTAGTCCTACGATAGATTTTTGCAATACATTTTTCATGTTGAAGGATATCATAGTGATTCGACTTTTTTTTTAAAACCTACAGATTTAAAGATATCCTCAGATTTGATGTATTTCATTAATTATGAAAATTAATATCAATTAAATGGCCACCTCTAGACCTTTTGCAGTAGCTGATTCATTCGATGACTTTTGCGTACATTTCGGGCAGTATCTCGGCTATAACTTAGTGGATGTTGGGTTTTAGGTGCTCCAATGGCGTAAAATCTCATGATATTGGCGGCCAATTGCCCCCCCCCCTCCTTGAATTTGAATAGAAAAATGCATGAATCTTGATGAAATCGAAATATTAATAAAACGACCACTGACAGGCCAACTTTTGCCCCTCGCCCCCTCGAAAAAGCTGAAATAACTATATGTCAACTTTTTCAGACGTAGTAATATATACATTTATGTATTTATTATTATTTATTTACATGCGATATATAAATCTTACAGTGAATTTGTATATTTCAGTGAAGTTCAAATACATTTTCACTAGTAGATTTTGAAAATATAATTTAACTGATGTGTTAGTGAAATTATATGCTGCTCCTAAATGTCTATGAAACTATTTGTCAGTTGCGAAACCCAACGTAATGAAAGTTCTAAAACTAATTATAGTTTTAGAACTTTCATTATAACAAGTCCAAAATATTTCTCTTAGGGGAAAATAAGCGGAAGAACAGACAGATCTCGCATATTCTCCATAGTTTGTCTGCACTTAATTATTACACTATGTTTTACTATCCTTTAAGATTTTTCCACTTCTGATATAAGTGTTGGTCAAAGTATATTCAAACCGAATTTTATTCAAAAGAAGGGCGCAGAAACAATTAACACTTCTCAGTAACGCTCGGTAACGAGCGTTCCCATTGCGACGACGTTGACACGATTTTATTGCTTTTGACGTGGGTTTTTGACTTCTGAGAAGTGATAGTTGTTTTTTTTGCGCTCTCCTATTGGTCAGAATTCGGTTTAGATATGTTTCATTCGATTCTCACTTATTGTAAATCGTAATATTGTTATAAAAAATCTTAAATATGAACGCTAGACTTTGGTCTAGCATAAGCAATTAAAAATATGCAAATGAAGGTACAATAATATTATAGTACATATTTGCATTGACGGACAAAAAAACGTCACGATAGGTACTATTCCCATATAGTAAATTCTTATATTATGTAAAAAAAAAACTGGTAAAAAACATCTTATAGAAGATTGCTTCGAGAAATATCATACGATTGACTAATATAAACAAACAATCCAAATATATGAATATGTAAGTAATTGTAATGTATATACATAAATATATTTAGTGTTTCATAAATTAAAGTAATAAAAAAAAATCCGTTCGATTAAAAATATGTTGAGAACAATTGGTGTTGTGTAAATTACAATAGGGAACATTCCTTCTTTTGTCGTTGGATTCTTGGGTGTTTTTTATTCAGGTATTGGTCCTAACATCTGGAACGGGTACAGGGTATACCCTAAATAATAGGTAAAAAACCTAATTTTTGTGATGAAATAAATTGGTACGCAGTGGATTCGATAAGAAAAAAATTTTTGTCCAGTAAAGGTTATATGTAGGTTTTGAAACACCTTAAGTCGAACGCTGAAAATGTATTATTTTAGTACTTTTTTATTGTATATGTTATAGGCAAAGTGTGAATTTTGAAAATGTGTACACTACCTAGTCAATGTTTGCACTGTCATATCTCTTCAGTTACAGTACTTACAAAATAATTTATGATTAGTTATTTTCTGCTCTCATTGGTGTTCGTCAAAGAATTTAAAATCAAATGAATTTTATATATTTATTAGGTATTTTAAACCATTTATGTAAGATAAATTTTGTTGCCAATTTATATAATCCTCCTTTTAAGTAGATTCGTTGCAGTGAGTTATTTATGGGGACTCGCTTTTTTTATTGGCTCTACGATTAGTCGTTTGCGATTGTGTTGGTTGTCAAACACGCTCGTCTGTAAAATTTTGTTCGTTGACGATTCGACTTTCGTCAGATAGTTCACACACTCACTAGTTAAAGCATACACTATCTAGTGAAAGTATACATGAAATGTAGCATCATAAGCTCATGGTTAGTGCATACTTTGTCTAGTCATTGTATACTTTATCGATATTTAACACTTTAGCTGTAACATATATATATGTACTTTTATGCGCAACTGTTAGGTTATTCGTTTATTTGATTATTATGATGTATTTGTTGTATAACCCAACACGTTTAATATAATACCGCAATGAATTTCAAATTATATTTGTTTAAATACAACTCAACCCGTTCGTGCTGCAGCGATAATGCTACGAATTAGCGACCGTACTATTCGCGGTAGATTGGTTGCGTATTATAAGCTCTCTGATCTTTCTTTTCTTCGCTGAGCTTCGACGCATAATCCGACAGACCACTATGTTGCGGTCAAAATACCGAAGAAAAGTTTTTCTTATTAGCGTCGGCGATTAACCGAAGCGCTAATCGATTGTTTGTACACAGGCAGGCGGCTATGTCGAACTTCATCAACTCTCGGTTTACTTAGATTAATTAATAATTAATAATCGTGTTTGCCTTTCGCGCCTGGTACACAAGAGGAGTTTAACGAATTCCGTAAATTATCGATGAAACGTTCACGGATATTGTTATTATACGTTGTGCATAAAATTCAACGGTTGGTTGGGATTTTAAGATCGTATAATTTTACAAGAGTTAATGGATTATTACTTGATTTACGCCATCATCCCTAATAAGGGATAGTCTTAATCCCCCGAGAGATTCGCTGGAGTTCAACCTTTATGCAGAAGCATCATTGCCAGTCTATCTTTATCCATAGCAAATGTCGACAAAGTTACATACATGGTCATGGGTTATTAACGCTTTTGAGACATATAAGGATCTATAGTTACAGCATTCCAACTATTATATATCTTTAGAACCTTTAAGCTAATGTTTAAATATAAGTTTTATCGTTTAGAGTGCGTCACCTGTTTTTTAGTTACTTATTTTGAGGCAGTAACAGTTGTATGGTTATGGTAAATAGACATTGTTGGGCCCGATGAGTATGGCTACCCTGGAGCTATGCGGCACACTGGCAACATGGATTGACATAGCGGCGGCTAAAGGAACTTCTTCGTTTGGCGATGCAATGTGAGAAGCACGTTATAGTTGACGCCGTAATTCTTTCAATCGTGTATTTATTATCTTCTGCAGCGGCTAATCTATATATCAATGCCAATCCGATGATCACTTATTCGCTAGATACAATTTCTGTTCATCAGCGAGATTACGATAATCTGGAAATACCTAAGAGCTGCTATTTCTTAATTAATTATCATTATTATATACTTCTAAAATTGGTTAGCTATGCCTTGTACATAGAGTTCTCAATCGAATATTCGTAAGATTGAAATTTAAAAAATCTTAGAATGAAACAATTTGTATACTTAAGCAACACCTGTAGTCGTTTATTTTTCTCAATATACTCGAGTGACTAGTGCCGTTCCAAAGTCCATGCGCCTTCTCAAAAATCATTTTTGAATAGACTGTTTATCGGCAAGTCTACTATGACCGAAATTCGTAGAATTCATTAGTTGAATGAAACAATGTTAGAAAGGTCCTTATCTAAAAAATGTTTGTGATTTTATTTCAACCAGTTCAATAAATCGATTGCGGTTAATTTATTTCCAGTTATTTCATTTATATGCAATATGTACATAAAATTCGTTCGAAACATTATTAGCTATTTAATAAATAGTTTTAAATACATAAATAGTATTTATGTATTTAAAACTCCATAAATTTTCTTCAATCGCAGCTGCTCTTATATCTGCTGATTTGAAAAAGCTAAAATGACTATTTTACAGGCAATTAATTAATTTTTTGCACTAATTGGTTAAATAAATTAATATCGGTAAAAAAAGTAGAAAAAATACTTACTTCATCTATTTTTACTCAATATTTGATTAGTTGAAAACTACGAATAATTGAGAACCATACTTGTACGTGCTGGTCTTTATATAAACATTCTTATAGAATTGTTTAAAAATACTATTTAATATAATATATTTGTTACTTTGCATATTATTTTAAATAAATATATGTACTCCTACGAGAAGATAAAAACAACACTCATTTTTATTCCAAACAAAGCTTTGATCTCTGGTTATTGCTTTTACGATGATTACTACAAACTAATGCGTAGGCTTATGTGAGTAGTATATGCTAAATATATTGTAAACGTGTTAGACTTTTCCATATAGAGCACTCGATTTTATTTTGATTTGCTTAATTGGGTATGCTATTGATTATTATATCCTAATAAAATATTAATTTTACTGTCGATGTTTTTTCTTAGTATTATTTTAAACTGCCAGCACATACAGGTGTTGCGACATTAAATTGACCACGAGAGAAGCATTCATCTCTTAGATCAATTATTGTTACATTGAGCGCCTTGGGATTCATTTATTGTCATGATGATTGAAGTAACTTAAAAATCAATCGCTAAAAAGCAAGGCGATTCTAGTATTTGTATGTGTGAACCACGTTCAATTGCATAGTTTTGGTGCTTTCAAATTCCTAGGAAGCATAATATGGTTATCAATCTTGTGATAATCAAATTTAAGCTAGTAGCTTCTCATCGTCGTCCATTTCTTGTCAATTAAGTAAAATGAATATGCTGCATTTGGCATTGTCTGAAATTGTATATACAACTTTTACTTTGATCGTTTTTGAAGTCATAAGATAAAATAATAAGCTCGTTACTGAATCAATGTTATATTGATATAATTTTAGTGTTGATACATATTATATTGGCCATACATATTATACTACCAATGTTATCTCCTGTTCTTTTCAGTTAAAAATATCGATAGTCATCTACGAAGGTTTATATGTATATACATTTGTTTACTTTTGATCGATTTAACTTTTACTCACACATATCAAATACTAATTAGTTAGGTTCGCTGTTAGTAAGTACTTCATCGCACTGCTGGTATAGAATACATATTTCCAGCCCACGAACTACTAACCAATATGTACGTACATTTATGATATTTGGCATTCCACAGCTATCGCCTTTTTAGCTGAACAACCCAAAACAATCCTACTTTATTATAAACATAAATTATTTTATTTTCGTGTATCCACCGCATGCGACAGGTGCGTTGCTGACGCCAGGTGGTGGCGTTCCCGTTGAAGGATTATTCGAAGATGTCGTTTTTTTATATACGAATGTATGTTTTTACAGAACATTGCAAGCATCGCGTTGTATTTGAATCGTCTCTAAGATTTTCCAAGCGCGTTTAATCCTCGGCCGAGGCGCTGGGCGGTCCCATCCCATAACCGGATTTGTTGTTCTTCCTCGAGAGCAGAGCTGTTTTTTATTCCTCCTCCCGTCCGTTTCCGTGCTTAGCACAGCACCGACGTTTCACACGATTTCCACTGGTATCGACCGAATTTTGTGCGTGCTGCCCTAATCTGTCGTAAAAGCTGCGAGTCCGGGGGCAAAAACAACCCCATCGGTTCGACTCCGTATCGACCCCTTTATGTATTTATTTCCGAACGGTTTAAACGAATGGCCGACGCTGTGCGAGAGTAATTTTTCCAACTCGTTATTCGCCGCATATTTCAAAGCTTCTCCCCGTTTGGTTGCACCGGTCGTTATCTAGCAGAACACCATTAGCCGACGCCATTTTAGATCAGGTTAATAGATGCAACTGCAGCCATAGCAGCAGCATCTTCGAGACTATGTACTCTTGAGCTATTAATTAGCGTGGCGTCGGTCAGGATGTGCGTTGTTAGTGTTTTTAATTTTTCCGTAGGTGTAAGCGTTTTTATCTAATGGCTTGGTCATAAGAGGCATACAAAGAGGAGTCTGTCTGGATTTTAAAGCAGTGGTATGCAACCGTTACAGCCTCGCAGCACTACCTTTATTTTTGACAAACTAACAATACAAAACTATAATTGATTCATACTTATATATGCTTCTGTATTCAACTTTGCCCTATTCAATTATAGTATACTAATTGGTTATAAATTATGTAACATCAAATACAAGTATGCACCGATCGAATATTAACGCTATTTTGTTCTGCTTTTATTGTAGACGTACCAAAGTTGGACCAGTTTTATTTTGTGATACACTGCAATGTTCAAAGGTGACCTTTTCTTGCTATATGTTTGTCGGCAAGTTTTTTTTTTACTAAAGTATAGACAATTGTACGAGCGAGTAAAGCATGATATTAATGGAAATTCAATCATACTTTATAGCAGTCAAAGTTTAAAACGTGGGTTATTACTTTAATGGGCAATCCTTGACCAAGCTTAAAATAATGTTTCTATCGATTTTATTTAAAAAATAAACCCCACAACGATAGTTTTATTTAATTCACAATCAACCAGCACGTTAGACGAGTGGTTTAAGTCGATGACTATTTTCTATCGTTCCTGTGAGATCGGAATTTGTGTTTATTATATAATTATAATTCGGATCGATCATCACAGATTAGGTTTTCCTAGATTTTCCTAATCTCACAGATGGACATTATGATGATTAATTAAAATCGAATTAGGTCGTTCATGTAAGGTATTAAAAATTCTCTAATAATGATCTACTTCAGCTCATAAAATAATATCATATATGTATTTAAAAAATCTAAATATATTAATTTACGAACTTGATTTATTTACTCTTAAAACCCATCGATATGTATGATCCAGATTTATAAATTGATCGCGATGAAAGGTGTTGATGCTTTGAGATAGAAAATGCGATTCTCGATAAAATTTAAATGCAGACAGCAAAGCATATTTTCGGATAATTCTGTCGTTTGATCGCGGGCGAATTGAACTCTAAATTTCAATGAAAATCGGCCCACTCGCATACAGGAGTTGATAAAATGAAAACAAAAATAACAATTAAATTAGACGAGCAGTGCAAGATTTTTTGATAAATAAAAAAAAGTATATTATTTATAGAATACTATGAAATTCCATTATCTGCTCACCGTGAATTTTTATGATACTTTACTATATATTTTGCGCAGCGTGAATTTTTGTAATGCACCCATACCTTGCACGGCCGAAATACATTACACGTGAGATGAATATTTTTTCTTATTAAATTAAACAAAACATTCTCAAAAGCAAAAATTCCCTTACGATAAGCTCTGGTTTCATAAAAATTCTAGATTTTTTTATACATGTATGATATATTCTCTATGCGCTGTAAAGATTTTTATCACGAATATTCCTATGTAAGATTATGAAAATCTAGAAAAACCTAATCTGTGCTGATCGACCGGAATTATAAATATGTAATAATCACTAATTCCGATCTCACAGACGCGATTTAAATTAAAAAACACAAAATATCACATGGGATTAGAACACAGGCTGCAAATATAACTATATTTTCAGCACACAGCGTTATTTATGTCATAAACTATAGAGCTTTGAAATGTCCGCTTCAAAGACAAGATTACTGGTAATTAATAAAATATCTTGGGTTGCCGGTGTAGACGCAATTCTAGCCGGCGAATAGCTTGCTTAAAAGAGGCTTTCCAAACCAAGGTCGTAGGCCTCGGGTCCGAAAGGTACACCCTCGTCAAAAAAAATGCAGTCTGCTCTAGTCGACAACTCAAAATCTACTGTCCCGGGGCGTGGCTCAAAATCATTTATATCCCTGACGCTTCGCTGGGAAATGGAGTTTCTCGGAAAAAATCTTAGAAACGTATGATTTGCTGAAATTTTTTTTGATAAACAATTTATTATTAGCAGTCTTTATTATGCTTTCTGTCTTTCTCGAAAAGATGTTTTAAAGTGGTTACAAGAAACGTCATAATCTTATTTAGCGAACGGTTGCTGAGTAGCGCTATGAAAGGACCTAGTAGGTAAAGTTTAAAAATGGACCTGTTCTTTATCAGAAAGGACTTATCTAGTACTAGTACTAAAGTGTTAGAAGAAAAGTGCAATGCATGCAATATCCAGCTCCTTAATACGCTGACATTGCACAATGATATGTTTAATGACAGCTACGAGGAGCTGGTCCGGTTCGTATCATTTAATTTAATTTTTTATTGTTTCTTTCTATGTGTTTTTATTATACCATTTTTTGTGTATTGAAATATTACAAAGTATTGTTTTTCGAACATATGTGTAAACTGTGAGGATACGATCTTAATTTAATTTAAATAAATGTGTCCAGTTTTGGCCATTTATCATTGATCGTTATATCAAAAAAGTTTGGGCCACAAATTCAAAACCGAGCCTATAATGATACATTAAACATGAATCAAATCAAATCCTCTATACTGGTCCTTCCATGAAGCTTAGACGAATAGGTGAAAAAACCTCTGGTGCATCTCTTGGTGAAAGCGTAACTTACAGGTGGCCATTTGTGGGCGACCATACTTTTACGTGCTATAAGTATGTTTCTATGCGCTTGTAGAAAAAGGGCTTAAAGAGTTTTTATGTCGTGGTAATTCATAATAATTGATGGCTTTAGCAAACCATCGTGTCTGTTGTGGGCAGTCTTGGGTTCCTACATAACTTTTTTTATACTCACATTTTTGATATCAAAAGATTAAATACCGTCTCATAGAACAGTGCAAGAAAAATAATTCGGCCCATTACAGTCTCTGCTCCAGGCTTTTCGGGGTTCAGTAAATTTGCCAACATATCAATTATTGAAGCGTATTGCCATTTAGGTTTAATATTAAAACTAAATTTATATTTTCGGTCTTGCTTGTGACAATTTGTTGCCAGGTTGTTGTTTATTTACGTCTAAGGCATGCATGCGTTAAAAATGATCTCGCCGAACCTGCGGCCGCACGGCATGCGCGTGCCACCGCCATTTTTATTGTCACAATAAAGCACGTTATGGTTTGACGATTTGCTGGGTTCTAAGCGACGAAAACCTATGGTCCCGTGTCACGCCATCGTTTTACCCCCGCGGGACATTTTACGGCGCATTTAAGTCAATTACTGCGCCTTTGAGCCGTTTCGAGATTAGAATGTGAATTAAAATTTAAGCGGTTCCGCTGCGACGGGTATTAGCCATGTTTGGATAGCATAGTTAGTGTGTACATGTTTCGCCATTACTTAAAAATTAATTAGAATATGAGGCCTAGTCCACCCACATAACACTACTTACCCTTTCAATTAAAATCTTCTTATCTTAAATAAATATTTTGCACATTTTATGTTGTTGTATTCTACAATACCTAATCATATTTTGCGGAACCGATACACGATAACCTGTAGATGTCGTCGACCGGTTCTTTATATTGCCGATGGAATGTCAGAAACGATCTGATGTAATATTTCATAATAACGATGTGCCCGTGGCGCTGTATGATTTTATTTTATATATAATATATACACAATGAAAAAACTAGTTTAACTAGACAAACGCGAGCATCGCACTCGATCGAGTATCGTCTTGTGACTTATTCGCCTCGCTTTTCGATTCGCAAAAACACAATCAATGTTTTGTGTTAGGAAATATTCGCGTGCACTTTCACCCATTGTCGAGCGTCTTATTTGCAATTTGTCGTCTTATGTTTCTGTAACAATGCAACTGCTCGCATAACAAGCGATTAATGAAAACTAGCGGTTATTATAATATGAAAAACGTGCTGAAACTGCGTATAATATGACACACCACTTGATATTTATTTTCATGAAAATATACAACAATAGCTTAA
Organism: Plectrocnemia conspersa; assembly: GCF_051122295.1. Taxonomy (NCBI): domain Eukaryota; kingdom Metazoa; phylum Arthropoda; class Insecta; order Trichoptera; family Polycentropodidae; genus Plectrocnemia; species Plectrocnemia conspersa. The sequence continues at coordinate 18,476,154 of NW_028277166.1, read as the reverse complement.
ACTTCGAATTTAAATTTAACAATACATACTGAATAGTCATTGTTAGCGCTATATTTGTATATTAAAATATGCATTCCTTGTATATTGTGATAATATAGCGTATCGGTGGTGTACTGGGCTCGGTGTAATTTTACCTCAGATTGCAAGATTTTTATTATTGATGCATACCTGACATGTTATAGCAATATATTTATACAATAATAATTGTATAAATATATTGCTATAACATGTCAATTTTGCTTATTAACATACCCAGAGAGGAGGAAATGTGCTTCATCAAAGAAGTTTTTTTAAACATCAGCATTAGCTTCATGCTGCCCATTCCGATTTCGATACACAGTTTATACAGAATTGTTATTTCTGTAGAACAATGATCCATTTCCTAAATGTGTTGTTGCAATCTAACATTTGACGCTTTGAACATTGAGCGTGATTATTGACAGCTGTCCGATTTTCAGTGCTGCCAACATAAAAAACTCGATTTGGATCATTCTGTAGTATTTTAAAATTCAAGCACTTATTTATGTAATGCTTAATTGTTTATTGCGTATTACCTTTTCATAATTCAAATACGAACAATCAGTCTAGTTACAATTAAAAAAAAACAATTACGCAGAATTTATGAGCGTTTAACGTTAATGGCTCCGTTTACACTCACTGTGTTTATATTTATATAAAGTAGCATTAAAACGTTTGGCGATTCGTATTAATTAACGCCGTTACCCCGTCGGGTGAATCGTCATTATTATTGCGTTTATTTATGTTTTGGCGCATTATTTCATCGGCGCGAAATAAACCGATTTTCTTATTGTTTAAGAGGGCTTTGGCAACTCGTTATACAATTTGTATGTACGTATATTATTAACGCCGTGAAACTTTCCGAAGCTCGGATAATCCTCGCTCTCTAGAGAGACTTTTAAAAATCAATATTTATTGTTAATTTACGCGTCGTTAACAGGACGGGGCAAATAAAAACTAATTGACAGTTTAGCAGACAAGACAAAACGGTTGTTCACGTGTCGGGCGTTAATTAACGGCGAATAGGTTAACGAAAATTTTATGAAAGGTTGCCGTTCATATTAACACACGAGTGTCACGGGTTCAGATTTTAATTAATGGCGAAACGTCATGATATAAAAGGTGCCCTATGCTATGTTTATCTAAATTGCTTTTTAAATTATCAAAATCTAGCATCGACTTCCGTTCGAGTGAAAGAAGCGTTTAAGTATAATTTATATATCGTTCTAATTCGGTCTGTCGGTCGGTCACCTTCTCAATTAGGTCTTTCCTGATTATCAAGAACGATTACTCGAAAATAGTTCGAGTTGAGTTGGATCAGCATCAACTCTTGAGATTTTTTTTCTAGATCATGCCTGAGAATTGTTAGTACTTTAGATAACACACATGTTTTACTTCCGTCTGGCATGCGCATAGTCATGTGACGTTTTAGACTGACTTTATACCATGGGAAACTCGGTGCAATGAATAATGTCTGCAACTCGATGAAGTTGTCCCAACATTTGCTTTGAGAAACTTATTTGCTTTGAGAAAACGGTATAATTGATTCAGATCTTTCAGAAATGTTGAGCTCTTGTGTGCAAGTCTAGACTGTTTTTTTATGCCGCTACTACAACTTAAAACGTCTAATATTTGTTAAAATAAATTAGAAGCACAATAACACATATCATATAATAATCACTAGGATAAATTATACATTATTGTTATTTATTGCACATTTTAGGTGGACTCAAATTCCTCAGCAGTACTGTTAATTGAATCAATGTACGTAACAACTCAACTGTAGCTTCATTAATTGCGTAAAATTTACGTATTGCGAGTGGCATCTTGAATCGAATTTATTAGATCAACTTTTACACTTATTGGCGCAAGTATTGCTTGTTTATGAAGCTATTAGATTTTAGTGAGACAATATAATACATAATAAATAGATCTTCTGGCAGGGAGAGAATATTTACAATCAAGTGTAAAATAAAATATTACATCTTGTCTTTTAATATGTATTTTTGATACGCCGATGGCGCATTTTCGCCATCTACGTGTACTTCGTCAAAACTGGCGAATTTGTCTTCGAATTTGTTGTCAAACAGTAGTATACATACTCGTACATTCAATTATATTAAAAACGCCCTACAGCCGTAACAGTTTCGCGTGCCTTCAAAGCCAAAACTTTGTATATTAATTTTTGATATAAATTATATAACGTAATACGTTTTTAACGACGAGTCGTCTCCGCCGTATCGTGCATACTTTAAAAGGTATGTCGCAGTCTTCTTTATCGATCTTGAGTATTTATAAACGCAAACAAATAGAAAAAGGCACATCTAAAGCAAAGCTGCAATATGGTTTTGCAACATGCAGCTATGTACGCTATGCATTCTTGAGAGCGCTCTTTCAGCTTTCGTATTATGTACACAGCTTTGAAGTAAAAAATATCACGTAAACACGATCAAATTTCAGGCTTTGTATTTATATATTATGTTTGTGATTATAATATAAATATGAGAAGCGCCTCGTTGTTGATAGTTTTTCAAATGATATGTTTTATTTTACTTAAGATGGGAGTCTCGTAGCTACTGTAACAATTTTTCCGCAAGCTCTAGAAACTTTAATAGAACGGATTCGAGCTTACTCTGAATGAACTCACTAGTAAAGTTTTCTGATTTTTTTTACAGACTTACATTCTAGCACTTGTAATGCTACGGCATTGTTACAAAAGCACTGTACCGTTTTTTTTTTAGATAACTTTATTTATGTGTTGTATATTTAATGCAAATATAATATATGTTTTTAGAGGTATAGAACTTAAAAATTAAACAAAACACATAAAAATCGTGGTATTGGTTTTACTAAAAAGATAATTTTAAATATGATTTCTGGCATATTTAAAAACTAACGCCGCAGCTGGCACGAATAAAGCGCAACTTTCGAACAGCTGGGGCCGTATATCGGCAATAACGCGGCGAATGTTGGCTTCCAAGTCGTCAGCGTAGACTAGCGACTTCACATATCCCCACAGAAAATAATCCAAAGGATCTTGCAGGCCAATTCACAGGTCCATTACGCGAAATTATGCGCTCATCGAATGTTTTCTTTGATAATTTTTTGTGGCGCGTGCGCTGTGTGGCATGTTGTGCCGTCTTGTTGAAACCAAAACTCTTCTACATTAATGTCATTCAACTTGGGAACGAAAAAGTCGGTAATCGTGGATCTATAGTGCTCTCCATTGACTGTAGTGACGTTCTGGTCAATATAGACCAATATAGACCAATGATTTCACCAGCCCATAAAGCACACCAAACTGATTTTTTTGTGAATGTAATGGCGTCTCAATAATGGATTTTATTCACTCTATATGCGGCAATTTTGCTTGTTGACGTAGCCGTTCGACCAAAAATGAGCATCATTGCTGAACAAAACTGAACTACGATTTTCGAAATAAATTTGCAAGCGTTGTTCTGGCGTAAGTCTATTCGTGGTGAAATGTCAAACCAAACTGAGCACAAATCAGCTATCAAATATCAAATTATAACACTTATTTTTATGAATCTAAAAATATACGCTTGAATTACTAACTGTGTTTCTTCCTTGAATCCCTAAAGTATAACAACATAAGCTTAGTTTGCTTCTGGCGGAGGAAACGTAGTGCAACTGGGGCACAAATGGCATTCAATATACTACATATTTATATCATGGGAGAATGACCAGGGAAAAAAATTTTCACCATAAAAATTATAAGTATTATAAAAAAATCTTTTTATAAAATGTACATGTTTTATGTATTTTATCTATAAATTCATGTGACACAAATTGAATTGTATATATATTACCAGTGAAATTTTATTTTTACTAGTATAAATATAACACCAGTTAAAATGTATCAAACAATTGATTTACAATTTCACTGCTCCGAATTTGTAAAACTATATTTCTTCACAAACGTATGATCCGGTATGCATATTTCCACATTATCAGAGATTTACAAAATTTTGACGCCACATCGGTTGACGAAATACTACAATATTTAAAATAAATTAATCAAACCCCAAACATAACATAATGAATTTAACCTAGTGAAAGTGCAAAAACTATAATTTGTTTCAAAACTTTCATTAGGTCAAGTTTGATTTGGGTTTAAACAGAACAATTATATTTTCTCTAGTAGAAATATATAGCTGCCAGTGAAAATGTATTCGGATATGAATTCACTGAACGCCAGTGGAAATAGCATAAAAAATAATCACGATTCTGTCAAAAAAGCGAATGTTAAAAAAATTCCATTTTATGATTGTCTTTTCAAAACATCACATTGTCCAATAAAAAAATACTACAATATTTTAAATAAATTAAACCTAACTAAAACGAATTAACCTAATCAAAATTCTAAAACTATAGTTAGCTTTAGAACTTTCATTACCTCTAAGTTTGTTTTTTTCGTTTAGGTTATGTTTGGGTTTGCAACAGTTGTAACAAAAGTTAGAGTGGCATATAATTTGACTAGTGCCTATGAATTAAATTTTATATTCGCTACTATAAATATATATACCGTTGAAAATATATTCAGATATGATTTCACTGAAACTTATAGTGAAAATATAACTTCACTGACAGTACACATTATCTGTAATATATAATATGTATGTATATACGGCAATATATACCATGCGATAACTTTCATAAATAATTATGCAAACGCGATCGAATCCATGTATTCGCACGAGCAAGTCCGACTAGAATTTCAATCAGTAAAACTTTTTGATGGACCCACGCACAAGTTTGAAGATAATAAATATATCGATTCGCAATAAATCAACGCTGAAAGGGTATACGCCGACCTACATAATACATTACCCGCGTATACGAATTTAGATTTTGAACGCAATTTTCTCTGACGTCCATTCGCGGTTCTAAAGCGCCAGTCTTCCTTTTCGGCCGCCGAAATTCCTCCATGTCTGAAAGCAATTCGCCCAAGAATAACCTGTCATTCGGCGCGCAACAAAAGCCGAACCGTACTGGTAGTGCCTATTATTGTGCGGAAATTCGTCGCGGAATTTCTGCTCGTTGTTTTAATTATTTATGTTTTTTCATACTCTGACTCGATGCTCTCATAATTTGCATAACTTCCACGGTCGGTCGTCAGAAATGCCGGCCGGCATTAATTTTCTCCCGTGCGAAAAGCGCTTAAAAAAAAGCGCTAACGCGTGTCGACGCGAGACGATTTTCTATATACGGCACGTACGTTAAGTACACACCGTACGTTCATAATAACATACCCGTAGGTCAAAATGTATCCGGGCTGACATCTTTCATACTTGTAAACAAAATAAAATCATTTAATAATAGTTAATAATAATTTATACTGTCGATAATAGTCCTTGGGTGTAAACCATGGTCGGATAACTCTCTTTCTATATTTGTATAAGGCCAAGAGTCAATCGGGAATTTGTTTCAGTACATTGCGGAAACTGAGGTCCGATCTCCTACCTGGGCTGTCGCGGGTGATCGGATAAACCAGCGCGAAACTATTGATTGAGTTAGCAGTTAAATGGTGCTTTTCTATGAAAATAATGAGTTCAAATCATTTAAAGCAAAAGACGCGTATGCATGTTGATGACTAAAAAACACTAAGATAAGATATATGTATATAAAAACTATGTCTGCAAAAACATAAGTTAAGCCAGTGCGAAATGAGATCTCAAACTTCTTAATTGAGTGCACAAACGGCTACGCGTAAACTTTTGAAATTACTTTTTGAACCTCTGTTGTCATGATAAGGAAAATTAATGTCGCACCGATTGTATGTTGATTATTATATATTGTTCCAACAAAACAACATATTGAAGGCATTTTATTGTAAATACTGTGTGTTAATATGAGAAAACAACTTAACTATTTTGAAAGCAGCAGCTTCATTATAAATAAGTATATTTTATAATCAAACTTTTACTCTAAGCTGTTTAAAACTATTGTTTGCTTCTATTGTATCAAGTAATTGAACATGTCTGTGTAGTACAATTTATGTTTTTTTATAGTATCATTTTTATATATACAAGATGATCTAATTCGAGTTTTCTATGTTGGCACACTGTAAATCAGACACCTGTCAATAATCACGCGTTTCCAAAGTGTAAAATGCTGGGACTCCAAAGGGTTAGGAGTATTTTAGTCCAACATAATCTGAATTAGTGGATATGCTGTTTATCTCTGTGTGCTTCGCATCCACAGATTAATACAGGACGATCCAATTCGAGTTTCCTATACTGGCAGCACTGTAAATCAGACAACTGTCAATAATCAAGCGTGTTCAGAGTGTCAAATTTTAGTTTGCAACAACACATTTACGAAATAGATTGCTTAACTACCGCTTAACGCGTTAAAATTATTCAATTGTTCTACAGAATAACAACTGTGTATCGAAATGTACGGGAATTATCAATTTCATCGTTCAGCCGAGAATATTGCTGCTTGTCGATTCGTCGGCGTTCGCAGCATTTGGGCTTTTCGTATGGTTCCCTTTGGCGCATTTTGCGTATAAAATTCAGATAACCCAAGAACTAATGCCTTGACCATGGATAGCGACGAATTTTCGCAGATTGGGTGTTAAGAGTAGCAAGAAGTTGATGCTGATTTTTCAAAAAAAAAAAAAAAAATTGTGATGAGTCACACTTTCACCCCTGTGGGTATGTTAATAAGCAAAATTGCAGCATATGGTAGGAGGAAAATCCTCATGTGATTCACGAGAGACCATTACATGCCCAAAAGTTACTGTTTGGTGCGTTTTTACTTTTTTAAAAACGATGAAGGTTGGACTGTAACCGTCAACGGCTATTGGCGTATGATAACCAATTATTTTTGGCACGAAATCGAAGATATTGATGTGGAAGTCATGTGGTTCCATAAAGACTTGTCACACATCGAGTGCAACGTTGGATATTTTGCGTGAAAAGTTCCCAGGTCACATTATTTCACGTTTTGGTGGCGTCAACTGGCCCTCAAGATCATACAATTTAACTCTGTTGGTTTTTTTGTAGGTTACGCTAAGGGTCGTGTCTACGCCGACAAACCCGAAACGTTTGAACGCCTAAAAAACATCTTATAAGTACGAAAAAGTCATGAAAGGATCGGCGGCTGCAAAAAATTTAATTGATATTATTTTTCATAATTAATGAAATACATAAAAAAAACTGAGGATATCTTTAAATTTGTGTTTTTTTTTTCAAATTTGGTAACTGAAGTTGAATCACCTTTATATACCTATAATTTGGTCCGGTACTTCTGGACCTACCGCATGTACATATAAAGAGAACATGTTTAAACATTGACGCAATCGAGCTGTATGTACTGTCCATACAAAAAGCTGTCAATCAATTACCACGTCCACGCAGAGAATAACCTAATTATCCATAATCTATTACCGAATTTCCGAGGCAGTCACGTTCATGCTCCTTCTTATTGTTATATTTCTATGGCTCACACACATGCAGATTTTGCACGCTAACATTTCTATACGTGTTCATACATATAATATGTGTTTATAGTAGTAGTTCTATGATGGAGACCCCCGCCGAATGATTAATTATATATAGTCACTTCCACAACGCTCACCCCTAATTGATACTTTAAAATTAAGCTCTTAATTCTCCCGGTGTTTTGCAAAGGTTTCGCTGGTTGGTTGGTTTCGCCTTAGCCACTTCCCGTGCTTATTTGAAGGGCTTCTTTGCGCGCGACGGACGTTATGTAAATGCATGCATTACTGCTGATGCCATGCTGTGGAATATATTTGTAAAAGAATGGCTTTATTAGCCCTTGCGGCTGTGCGAGGCCATACCGACGCTAAGTGTGACCTAACACTTCACACTTGGCTAGTTTCGTTAAAAGAAACGCGCGTAAAAAATCGCTAGTGTATCGCCTGTGATATGCATATCCGGAATATGTTTAACGAATCATATGTATACTTAATGCAAAATAGACAATGCCAGTCTGAAGACCCTTCGCGTTACCGTTATGTTTAATATTTCAAAGTGAATAACGCCGTACAGCTATCATAATAATATAATATTTATTGTCTGTTCGATCTCTCAATAGCGTCCAATATATTGTGCGGCACCCACTGTATTTTTCTCGTGATATATTGATAGTCTGTTTAAATGCTATCAAAACGCTGATGGTTATTTATTGCTGGTAAATTATTATCAAAAGATCATGCGGCACCCACTTTTGTGCTTATGGAGATGATACAATTCAGTGCCATGGTAATATATTAACTTTCCTTTCTGCAATTAGTACCATTGACACATTCAGAAATTGAGTTAATTTTTATGTTAGTTCTGTTAGCTTAAGAGTATATATTTAATACATTTTTATTATATCGGACTGCCTTCATTACTTGGAAATCAGATTTCTATAAAATAGTGAACACGTGTTTTAATTAATTATATTGAATCATCTTTGCACTTGCCCTTGACGTTCATAGAACGGAGAAAAATATCGAATTCAAAGGAAAACACTATTTAATGAATACCCTTAGCTAGCAAGAATCGCATTTATTGATATTGCTACATCAGCCACTCGCAACCTCGTTTCATCGCGTCTGGTGAACCTAATGCCTCTTTTATTGGCACTGCAGAGAAAAACGTGTTCTTTTGTCTGACTATGGGCGATTGACTCCCAGGTAAATTATTCACCATCTCGCACACGAGCGCCGCAATAAGTCACTCTTTACCAAAAGGGCCAATCGGACGTTTCGATTAAGTCCCCACGTTCGAAAGGGTCGTTGCCAAGTTTAAGAACACAGTCTCTTCAAGTTCATTGTTCCGATAATGTATCGGCCAGGGTACCCAGGTAGTTTTACCTGCCCACGTACGTATAGTATAATACATCAGGTGTCGCCAATCGACTTCGGGTCGGTAATTAAATCAGATTCTTGATACTCATCATGTAAATACAAATCGTGCATGCGCATACACGTTTAAATATTCATGAAAGCGATCCTGTGCACACTCGCGTGTGTGAGATGAGACGTTATGTGTATGCACGTATGAATGTACAGGCATACCTACGTCACACGGACTTTTGTGTGAGCACCGCAAAGATGGATGCAAACCTGACCGGTGTGCATTGTGCGCAACAGTGGATTTAAATCTGCTCCACTCTCTGAATACAGCCTTCCCTCTCGCTCTCTTCATCCGAGAAGCGAATGTAGTATATCGGTCGTTTCTGTTACAAAGGAAAATCCATCACAATAACAAACTCCAGAGGAATTGCAGTATGTTGCCAATAAAGAGAAGTATTGAAAAAAATCTGTATTTAAAAACTACGATGCAGTTTATTGGGTCGTTTTGAAAATGTGCATAGAACATGTAGTACACATTAGATGAAAGATTGAGGACGTTTGCTTTCACTTAATGACCGATATAATTTATATCGTGCAGTCAAACTAATCTTGTGGTTAATCCGTTTAATGCTCGTGGAAAGGTCAAAGAAAGCTTATTCGACTTTGTCCTTTTAATTTCAATTACTGTACAACGCTAATTCAATAATAAGATTATTTCAGAAAAGCCAATTTATTTGTAAAGGTACTTGACACAGTTTGATATGAAGCGGAACAGCTAATCTTTTTAAAACGAAAAACTAATACATTTAACAAGCGATGTCTATATTTATAGTAATCGCGATCTAAGCAGTAGAAATCTTCCTCTGCTAATCCATAAACTAAAATCGATAAAGATGAATCACGCCCTTTAAAACATTCATACGTTAATATTACGTGCAGATTTTAATTTGTAATATAAATTATATTAAAAAATATGTTGTTAAAGAGAGTTGTAGGTCTTCTTTGCGGCGATGGAAACTTAATTATATTAGAAGTTCGTTTCATTGATTTTAGTTTTGCGACAATAGATAAAATATTGCAGCAGTTTTGAAATATGTATCGAATGATAATCAATATTAATGAACGACAGTAAGTAACACCCGAGGGAAACTTTCTGTATTTGTTTTATTACTTTACTTTATTAAAATTCTCCCCTATTTATACGGTCTTAAAAAGGTTCAATTTATTTCTCTATCAAACTGCTGTTTTAATGGGGGATTTTAATACATTTTTTTTCATTTAATCACCATCTATATTTTACACAAAGTGCTATTTATTTTTTTATATTTTATACACCAAATACTGCCAACTAAAGTTTATTTATTTTTAACATTCAATGCGCAAAAACATCTTTTAAAGCATGCCCTGTGATTGGTCGGTCGCAAAATTGTATCTTATCGCTTCTTTCACTATTGTTATATATGCTTTTGTCGAAGATTTTCACCATGTGCTTCAGCTGCATGTTAGAGTAGCATCGTTCGCAGCGACTCGTCGTGTGCTAGAGAAATTATTCTCATTCGCTCTCACCGACCTCGCCGATAATAGCAGCTTTCATATGAATATGTCTCAATCCCCACAATTTTGATCATATTTTTTACGACACGATTGCTTTACCGGCCAATAATGTAACGTTTTGCCTTAACCCTTGGAGCGGTATCGCCGTACATGTACGGCGGTCGAATTTTTACCGTTTTGATGTACCCCAGATAGTTATATATTTACATATATAACTGAATATTAAATTTGATTTAGCGTAAATGATTTTTATAAATAATCAAACCAATAAGAGTACGGAATACAGCTGTGGCTAATTGAACGTTGACATGGCGGTTCAGTATTTTGATTATTTTATCATCTTTGATGCATTTTTTATACGTTCTTGAGTTTATAATAGATAATTTTAATTGTAAACCTTCGTTTTCCGTTAATACTGTTGAAAAATACGGGTATTGTTAAATTAGGAATGTATAATTTCGTCAATTCTAGGAAAGGTGTATTTTTTCGTCGTCCCAGCAAATGCATAATGGCGAGCATCTAACTCAACACGTGCGTAACACACATTTTTTGTGTTATTCATAAAAAGCAATATCGAGGACATTTAAAAATTATAAACTTGTGAATAAAACACTTTCATAATATCTTAACAAAATTATTTTATCGTAATTTCACCTTTATTTTTAATAAATTCTTATATTTTCCCTGGCATCGATAAATACAGATTTTCAATGATTTTAAGATCGATCTGCTTTTCCCACACTTCATGATATGTTTTTTCAGCTCGGCTAAATTTTTTGATCGTTTTTTTTAATTGTTGTTTTATGATTACCTATAAATTTTTCAATTGGGTTCAGGTCGGGGCTCTTTCCTGGCCATGTTAATGATGTGATTTCCATTAACTCTTTGAATTGTATAATATATAGATAAAGGATTAATTTAGTGAAAGTTTGAATGTAAAAACTATAATAAGACTAACAGAACGAGCTCGATGGCATGACGCAGAATCGTCTCACCAGTATGTTAAGAAAGTTCTTCAAGGGTTGGAATCGATGGAATCGAACAACCGATTTATATATTTTTTGCATTCATGGTGACCTGGACGAAATTTACAGAGGCCAATACATAAACCGTCATGCACCCCCAGATCATCACAAAGTGTGAGTGCTTGATGAATCGATTAATACATAAGGAATGATATCTTTCGCTTTTTCTACGGCGCACAGTCGCTTACCAGCTGCTCCAAACAGATTAAATTTTGATTCATTGGAGAAAGCCACTCCAATTCATTTTCTCAGTAAATAGTGCTTTTTTGCTGCTGGGTTTCGCGCTTTAAATCCAGCTTCAACCAAACGTCTATTCACTGTCTGTTCTCAAAATATTATAGTTTGAAGTAGATTGCAATTCTGTTTATATTTCAGCAGCAATTTTGAATTTATGAATAAATTAATTCATCACTCAAAGATTTAATTCCATGCAATAGTATGAGCAAGTTACCTTGCTCCAACGATCGGGAGTGAAAGTAGCGAACGAACATATCTATGTTTGAAAGCATAGATGGCATGATAGCGAAAACAACTTACTCTTGCTCGTTTAGTTTGTAAGAGTCAAAATTACAATTTTTGATCAACTCGTTTTTGATAAAGATGCATTTTAGAATGCAGTTTTTTAATTTTGTGCGAAATAAAATAACCTTGGAATTTACGAAACCATTAAAGCAGGATGTATGAAGGCTATACGTACATTCTATTCTACACAAAACAGTCCGAATTTTCTAAATATGTTTTATAACAATATTAATAAGTATGTTCCTGATCTGAGAGAGTAGATTAAATGTGTAAATTAAGAGGTTCAGGAAATTTAACGGTGTCAAGATTTTTTTGAATTTAATAAATGGTTTCAAATATTGTTAATTGCATTGTTATATAAGCAAAGCATAAGGAATATTTTGGCATTGATATTACATTTTCGTGTCTTGGATCTTATGTATTTTAAATTTATGTACCGAGCTTGCTATTCATATTTTAAGACGCCTATGTGATGCACACATACCATAACCATCGAGACAAAGGTTGAAATAAATCTACAGGTGTTCTCACCGGTCTAGTGCACTTTCAAACTCGAGTTGAAGACTCCTCTGGAATTGCGGTACTTTATTAAAGTTCTTTGACAACAGACAAGTTGCACTTTTTGCCGTGTTTTATTTTTATATTTTCTCTGAAAAATCCAATTCAGCGGGAACAATCATTATCATCATCATCATTGTTGAAGAATGCATTTTTTTTCGCTCTCATTCCAATTCCGTATTAAAGCGATATTTTGACCTTTGTTTTTTATCTATAATTTTGCAACACGGCATTCACATTTCGCATTCGTTGCGACCGTCTACTCTAGGTGTCCGTTTACGTTTCGTGTTAAGTTTATCGCTAATGCACGTTCCGAAGCGAGTTTACCGCGAGAGATTTATGAATGGCAATCTAGACGAAATATGAATACGAGTGAGAGAAAATCGCGCGTGCCCGCATACCGGCCGCAGTTTTCATCATTTTTTTTATTCACATACTTTATGACCCCTCTGTAGCTTTGGGTGAGTTGATAAATTCGCCGTCCGGTTTAAAGTATGATAAGTATGTCAAACTTCACGGGGTTACTTTTCTCGAGATCCACGTTATTATATGTACACACTCCTGTCCCGGCCCGGAAGAGAGACCGTTTCATGAATACGTGAAAACCGCCAACTCTTGTATAGTTTGTGTACGTATGGCTGTGTGTAACATAAACGTATACACATAAAATTATGTTACGAATAATTTTATTTGCAATATTTGTTCCAATAAATTACATTTAAACATATATCATCGACCACTGTGTTAAAAATATTCGAAATCCACGTACATTAAATTTTTTTTTTTTTTCAAGGTAGATACGTTCCATCAAATAAAGTTATGAATGCATCGAAAAATACGGGTTTGCCAGTAAGAGGTCGTTTTTTAATATTTTAGTTTCATTAAATGCAGTCAAAAAAAATGGAAACGTTCATATCTGGACTCAGAATCAAATGAAGTACTATATCTAAAACGATTTTTTTCTCTTCTCAGAAGTCAAAAATCTACGTCAAAATCGATAAAATCGTGTCGAACGCTCGATTTTCTAGTGTTGATATTAAGACTTTTTATAACAATATTACGACTTACAATAACTTAGAATCCAATAAGGCATATCTAAACCAAATTTTGACCAATAGGAAAGCGCAAAAAATTATCCCTTAAAAGCCAAAAATCCACGTCAAAGGCAATAAAATCGTATCAGCGCCATTGCAGTGCAATTATCACTTCTCAGCATTACACTCTCTGGAAGTTGTCCGAACCAAAGTTCAACTGAAGTCGGCCGAGGTCGCCGACTTCCGAGTAGCGGCCACACTGTCACAAATTTCATATTCCGTTCGGACGGCGGACGTGAACGACGTCCGCACGGCGGCTGCTGTCACGTACAGCTGGCATATTTGCGCGCAATCGAAAAATGTCCCAAATAATCGCAATTTTTAAATTGTCATATTATTAAAATTACGCTACTGATAATTATAAAAGTTTGTGTGGGCACTCACCAATACAATATCAGTGAAAACTTTTCGGTCGTAAATATTCAATTTACGCAAAATCTTTGTCGGCTTTTGCAAAATGCCATAAGGCATAAAAATGATACTTCAGAATACGAACACCACATCTGTGACTATCCTAGAATTTGTCGTCATCGATTCTAAATAAGAATTCGTTATACATAAGGATATTCGAAACGATTTTTTTTAACAAAATCAAGTACCACTAATTATTTAATTTTATATGAAAAAAATATAATAACGATATCTGTTAGAAGAATATACTATCAAAAATATAATTAATCCCTTTTGGTGCCCTAAAATATTCAAAGATGTCAGTAAGAGTCTGTTGAAGTCCCCGATAAGCATGTGGTATTATAACGTGACACGATGCAGTGCTCGTCATGCGTGTTGACCATAGGATGCCTACGCGCATACTGAAATTGAACCGAGCCACTCGTTCTATCTCAGTTTGCGAAAAACCATATCATTATCTCTCTCACTCTCGTCACTTAACACGCGAAAGAGCGAAAGGAGAAGTATCTCACCGCTCGCGCTCGAAAGAGCAGCTCCGACTTTAGTTTCTTTGACTTCGGTCCGTTTGCCGACAATGTTCGGAAGCGCTCGAAGCTGGCCAAGTCGACTGAATTACCCCCACTTTACCTCCCATTCTCGGTAGCATCGGACAACTTCAGAGAGAGTTTAGAGCGGGCAGAACCGAACTCGACCGAAGTAACCCACTATATTCTCCGTCCTTGACCAACCTTGGCCAACTTCCAGAGAGTATAGTGCAGGCATCAGCATTTTTACTTCTGAGAAGTGATAATTGTTTTTGCGTTCTCCTATTGACCAAAATTCGGTTTTAAATATACTTTAACCAATACTCTCATATTAAAAGTCCGTAGTAATATCGGTATCATATTTTTGAAACATAGTGTAATATCGAAGTGCAGACAAACTATAGAGCAATATGCAAAATACGACGCCTGTATGAACTTCTTCCGCTTATTTTCTCCTGGGAGTTAAGTTGACTTAGTTTGTATTATGAACTTCACCTAATGAAAGTTTTAGGTTTGGGTTTGAACAGCAAATGTACGTTTCGCAACTGTCATTTTGAGTTTCATAGACATTTTAGAACAGGATATAATTTCACTAGCGAACTGAATTGTATTTTCGCTAGTAGTAATATATATCTACTATATTATATATTTTTTATATTTGAAGTATATATTATATTATTTTTTTTGTATAACGTAATTATTGAAATTAGTTATAATATGTTTGTAGCTCGTTTTTTTTTTAAGTATAATATGGCAAAATAGAATCGTGTTACAACAAATAATTCGTGTAAAAATATGATATTCGTTCTTTTAAGTGGACCGTGTTGTTTCAAAACCGTGTAAAAAGAGAATTGAGTGTATGTAGTTCAATATGTAAAATGCGTTATTTCAAAGTTAACCGTGTGATTATTGGGTTAGAGTTCCTCTCCCGGCTCAAGGTTTAACCCGCTGCGTGGAAACTGATAGATGTAATACATTATATTTTGTACGGCCGATGCTTGGCGGTAATTGAATAAAAATGGATCGGTTTTCTAAATATAGCTTTCCCGCAGCGCGAGCTGTTTTGCATTAAAATTGCCCATTTCGTCACTTGCTATTGTTTCGCAAGCTTTCCCCATCGGGGAAGAATCTTTCGTAAAAATGGAAATATAATGAAATTTCTTTTCCAGAAACAATTGTCTGGATTTTTATCTTTGAAATGTGCTCCTCCCGGTTTTAATCAAGTTTGAGGAACACTTGTGTGTACAGCGTGGAAGGGAAGCTTTATGAAAATGCAAATTTCTAGCCACCCTCATCTGTTTCGGACACCATATCAAACACAAAAGTGATTCTTTTCACCTCTCGCCGCTGTATATACATATATAATAATATAATATAGATTGTATTTGTATGCGTACAAGTGTGATTATTTTATACACATTTAAAGTTTTTGTGCAGTGAATTGCTGGAATAGACATCCTTGATGATTCTATTCTATCTGCATGTGCTACAGAACTGGCATCGATTTATATTTCTTGCTTTCCTTCCACGTGATTGGTCACCAGCAGGGCAGTGTAGCCAAGGGACTACATAATTCATTGCATTTCTGTCTTCAGAGTCATCTCAAACGCGTCTATTTCCAGAGAAATTCACACATGGAACAGATTTTCGGCTTATATGCCACAATTTATAAATCACAAAACTGGCATGTCAAAAACACCTGGGTATTTTTAAATTGACTTGCGTTTATTTTTTTATAGAATTATTTATTTTTAAATCACGTACTATTTGTGTAATTATATAAACACGCGTCACGTAGTCTCCATGTGTCGACTCTGAAGATCAGATTGAAATCTTGTATTACGTAGCTGCTTAACGTGAAGTGCAAAACGGCTCTCATGTGTTCGAAGAAGTGGAAGTATTCTATACTATATTTGCGTTAACACAGTCAGTTCGAGAGCAATCCATTTCATCATTATTCATAATTGAGAATATGGCAAGTTTAGGTTTACGCCTACTATTAGCTCTAAAGCACACGATATGGCACAAGTATTATTACTCCATTTGATCGATAAAGTGTCGGGTATACATCATGTTTGCCTTTAAATGCGAGATGCCTCGCTCTTCTGCTTCGGGACGGAAACATACTATGTTATTGCGTGCTACTTATCTCATGATAATCATTTGCTACACAAATTCAATAGACTGAAAAGTGCATTCTTATCTTGTCGTAAATAATAATACAAAAATATTGTTTTTTATGCTTTTAATCAGTAATCGCATTACATTTAGACTCACGCTGAAAGGAAGGTCTCGACAATATAATATTAATCTTAAATGTATTTTTTTGATGTGGTAATAAAATCTGTAGTCGTTTAGATTAGTACCATGTGTTTTCCAGCTTTAAAAACTGATAAAATGCAACTGGCTGGGAGACGAGTTAAACAGTGGTCATCTACAAATATTATTATTTTTAGACCTTAGACCAGATCTCTTAATTGCATAAATCAACTACGACAATTACTTAGTCGGGTTTCAATTCAATATTGAAGCTAAACCCGACCTCCTACCTAGGCTGTCGCGAGTGACAGTCGCAACGACTTCATTTTCGATATATGCCAATTATATTTTCTCCATAAAATAAAATCAACTTAAAATTAAATATAATAGGAAAAAAATAAATATCCTTTAAGATCGACGAAAATTATTATTTTATTTATTGTAACACGAGAGGCGTTAGTACAATACGAATTAACTGGGTATACACAATCAACACCCACAAGTAAATTAATGACGTATATTTTAATTATTATAAATGATTATTATAGCTTCCAATTAATATATGCTATTATGCAAGGCTTACTCGACTTAATTTTAATTTTTCATCTCTGAGATTTGTAAAATCTAGGATAACCGAATCTATGATGATTGATCGCTGATTCCGTTCTCCCAGATACGATAGAAATTAAACACTAGTTCACATGGGATTCGAGCCAAGATCTTTCAGGTATAAAACAAATCAAACAAGATAATATGAATTATCATTTTTGATTTTGGATATACATATGTAAATATGGTCATCAAAATCATATTTGGACAAGATGTGATATTATATTTATTTCCAAATCACATGTTTTGTAATGTTTCGATGTATTTTATTTATTGTGTAATGGCAAAATATATATTTGATTATTATATATATATATATATACACATGTGTATATAGATTTGCTATTAGATTGGCTTTTTCTATAAAGCTTTCGATCCGCGTCCCAAAGCCAAATAGCTAATTGGGTTCACGGTGTAATATGAGTTTTTGACATTCCTGACCCTACATATAATATTGTTTATGATCAATATACAAAAATGTATTTTTTATAACTATTATATAACTGGCGTAGTAAAAAACTTAAATCTCGAATCTGTGAATTCCCAGAGGTACATCCACTTCTAGGAATAAATAAATAATTTAAACTACGCTTGTGAGTTATTTTCAGGACACGCTAATGTTTTAGTTACCTGAAACTATTCTTGCTATATTGCTATTATCTGTATTAACAATTTATTACATAGCAGTGCTCCTTACTCGTTTTCCAAGAAAATCTAGTATGTAATGGGTCACGAACCTCCAGTATAAGGAAAAGGATTATTAAAAAAATACAATTTAACCTTCAAACGTAGTCTTAATACAATGTGTTTTCTTTTCGTTTGTAAATATGAATATTCAAATGTTACTCTGATTGACAGATCAAGAGGTTAATATACATATTTATATAGGCGTACGAAAAACGAAACATTAAAATGTAATAGCTTTTATAACAAAGCTATAAATAAAAGCTGTTACTATTGCATCATTTGTATAAACAGACTCGCATCGCCGATGTTCGAATGGCAAACAGCGTCATAAAAACATAATGATCGAATGCCTCCCAACAGCTGATTAGTCTTTTGGCAGCCGACTGTATTCGCGTAAAATCCCTTCCAGCGGAAGTGAGCCGGATTTTTATGTGTCTTCGCATTCGGGACACTTCGGAAGCACATCATCCGTACATTTGGTAGTTTATTTTCTTTGAAAACATCCGAGTGCCACTGGAGCTTATTTATTCCGTCCGTGTGTTTGTGTCATCGCGGCTTGATGGACCGCGCTCCGCAAATAAACCGATCGTCCATTACTTTTGGCAGTGAGCCCTGGTCCTAGGCCTGACCCCCTTCGCTATCAATCACGCTGATGAACCGTAAAGTCTTCGTGACAATCGCAGTATAAAAGGGACTGTGGTGAAGGCGGTGGTGACCTTCACTTACACTCACCCTTGGTGATCGTCGGAAAAGTTCAATTGGAAATCTTTTTTGAAATGATACGAATAAAAGCCGACAGCCAGAGTCAAGGACAAGGCCGATGACTTTTTATCGGCTCTTAATGATAGAACGTTGACTCGACGAGAGTAGGATTCGGACTGCAAGGTCGATGCGCGTTTACCTCTCGCCATTTCAACCATATATGACGCGAATTCCCACCGAGCAACCCCAATTAAGTTGTAAATTAAAGTGTTAAAGTTTCAACCACCTACACAAATTGTCATTTTAACCACCATTTCCAACAAACAAAAAAAATACTTCTTTTTTTCATAACAATAGGAGAGAGATTTCGTAACCAAGTAATTAATAATTGTAAATATTATACGGACCACCTAATAGCATATCCGTCCCGAGACGTTAAACACCCATAACTACCGCCAAAAAACTACTCTTTGTTTAAAAAAGATATGCACCTATTCATAATACTATTGTTATTCTACCCTTCGGTTACTGATCACCGAAATGACCATCTATACTGTTTCTATTTTAAGGCATGAAAACATTTCGTCGGTATGTCTAAGAAGCGATGCAATTGACTCGCAAACATCCTCATCTGCGATTCGACAGAACTATCTCGAACCAACGTTATAAACTGTTACTAGCTTTTCCGACGTCTATTTGACTGTAAAGTCAAACCCCTTCAGCCATAAAACCCGTAAGTAAATCTTCCGTTGCAACATGATTTACTACTTAATAAGTATTGAGACTCCAGACTGAAATTAAAGTCTGTAGATTAGTGACATATATTTTATTATTTTTAAGTATTTTATTATCACATCTTACAATCAATAGATGTTACTATACATTGCTTAATTTTATTTTAATTATTCATCACAAAATTCTGACGCAAGATTAGAAAAATCTAGGAAAAGTTATTACATTATTATATATTTTCATGTCCCAGACGTGTTAGAAAATAAACAAAAAAACATTACGGTCTTTCGAGAATAGGTAATATTTAAACATTTATTATATTATTAGCGAGATTTGTATTTTTTGTAAAACGCTTAAAAATTCGATCCACAGAAAGCAGACATTTTTTTGCTTTTAGGAAAACTTGATTAAAACCAGTTTTTCCTAAAATACCACATTGTCCATATAATAATTGTAACGCTTTATTTGTTCGATTTTCTATTCTAAATAAGTATTAATAAATCCGGAGATGAGAAAAAAGTCGCACTAATTCGGCCTCAAAACTCAAAAAAAGTTTTAAGAAAATTTTAAAACATATTGATTGCAATCACTATACACTGAACACTACAATAAACAAGCATTTATATTTCAAACCCATGCCTTTATGTGCGCACGTTTTTTAATCGTATATTTATTTAATACAAAATAATTAGGATACACGACATAAATCAAAAATGATTTTGACGTATCTCTACATAATGAGGTCGTTTTGATCGGTTTATACATAGTTGTCTGACAATCAAATGGCTAATGAGTATCACTTAATGCTACTGTGAACACGCAGCTTTATATCAGAATACAGTAACAATGGATTATCTTAAACGCCTTTCGAATTACTTACGTATAAGTATGTGCTTTTATGTGTACTATAAATCTTTCCCCTAACGTTATTCTGCACTAGCTGTTGCACGATAATCGCTTCTTGTTATATTTTAAAGAAATAGTTACATTGTTGTAACATATAATATTTATTAAATATTATATAAATAAATATTTGCACGTATGTACGTGATTTATAGTGGCCCATCCAGACCGGACAACTTTGTTTCTTTGTTATCGCTCACACGTACCTTTCTCTTGTTTCAAGGATATGCATTCAATTATATTATACTTTCCAAGAACACCTTTACCTTTTACTCGTCTTGCATCTCTGTTTCGCATTTCTGGCGTATAATATTTCATCATGCATGTAATTTGCAGCGACAAATTCCACGCGATTCCCATCATGTAGAGCTCGTACATCATTACTCGGAGAAATTTATAATTAACATCATATATAATACATACGTACGTACTTACACATATTTAAATTAAATTTATTAATATACACAGGCGTTCCGTTGATTTTTGAACGCCTAAAGGTCATAATCATAAAATATTGTGCTCGAGGTCATCATCCTCAAGCTCGCTATAAAATCTTACCTGGCTTCAAGATGAACGCAGCGCATAAAGAGCCCATTCATATAGAGTCAAAGAGACTTTTTGAATAGTCTATAATAATTAATGTGTATATAATGTACTTTCATACGTTTCAACTTTGTACAAAATTGCGTATGCTTTCCACATATTTACATACATCGGAATAAGTAAATAAATATAGCCTTTTACAATTATATTTAGAAACAAACCCTCAACGACACTAATAATCCGCAATGGGAAATAAAAAAAATAAGATAAATAAAACCACTGTTTTGTTCCATTTACTTACTTACTTTATTTCTCGTGGGGGAAAATTAAGATGTACGAAGGGTTTCTCATGGTTCAATTCAACTAATTTTATCAATTTATATTATATATATTTTGAACAGGGACCTAAAGAGTAACTATGCACAATTTGATTTAGATCGTAAAAGGTCTCCGAACTGAAAAAAAGTCAATCAGTAAACTATTTTGAAGCAGGCCGCACAAAAACTGACCCAAGGACTGTGTTCACTGTTTTATAATTTATGGCAATACAGGTGGTCGCTAATTCTTTTACGCTCACGAGTCGCAACAGTAGTGTTATATAATATACCAGTAGTATAAGTCAATGACCGATACCTCAAAGACAATGATTCGAATCCTAGTGTTTTTACATTTCTATCGTGTCTGGAAGATCGAAACTAGTGATTAGGATCACAGATTAGATGTTCCTAGATTTTCTTAATCTCACGGATGAATAATTAAAGGTCGTGTTTAGTGGCATCTATTTTTTATAAACTAATAATTAATACAATATATGTCACTGATTTATATACCTTATATTCAATCTGCTGTCTCACTACTTACTATTTCATATCATAAATAACGTCTCCTTTGTTATAGGAGGCATCTTATTCCACACCATACGGTTCGTCATGGCACTTAATAACATCGATCTTCGCCCAGGTCGCAACTAGCTCGTAGAGATAATAATTATTTTATGTCGCGTCTATAAGTTTATCCATAAACCTGAAATCTAAGAATAGTTGAACGAACCTCATCGAAACCTTTCGCAATATACTTTGAACCTTCAACTAATCGATACTTAGTAGGATTCTTAAACGACACGTAAAATTACAATGTAACATCGGTGAGATTCACCCAAACCCGCTAATTTATAGCAGTAGTTAAAATGTAATTATCGAAAAGCATTGTGCATTGTTTTGACTATTTTCTTAAAAAACTATTATTCTAATTAAAATTGATTTTTTGCGCCTATGAACTATATACACTAGACCCCCCGATAACACGGTAAATTGGGAACGTGCTATTTGGGTGCGTGTAGTACTCATACATTTTTTTACAATACGTAGTACGAATCAGACGCGTGTGGTTAAGATATTCACATAAAGTAATGGGTACCTAAATAACACGTCCCCAATTTATCGTGTTATTGGGGGTCTACTGTATATAGGTAAAAGGCTCAGAAAATCAACTTTGACGTTTTCTTTAAGTCAAAAAAATTCGCTGCGCGGTTTAATGCACTATTCTTTTCGATAACTACATGTTAACTATTGTTATAATAAACATGTTAACCATATTGGTTCATGAGCTCCATGCAAAAGGCAGTGATATATAAATACAAAAGACGTTTCTCCGTATAACTCATATATTTGTTTAAAGCTAATTCATATTTTCGTAATCCGATTACGAGCTTTCAGCAACTATCTTAGTCTACGTTACCCGAATTTAATTCACGTTTCAATCTCTTCTCTGGATTATAAATGGCTTTCGACTAATTATTGTTATCTACATAATTTATCGAACGTCCTATTGCAAACATGAACATCACACACATGTCGTATCTAATAATGTGATTTGCAAACAAACAAGAAAAAAAAGCTTTTTTTTGGTCCAGCTCGCGACACTATTTTCATCCCGAGTCGGTCGGAAACAGATGCGGTTGCGGAATCTGTGTGATTCTTCTGCACGAGGTTTATTTTTATTGAGCCCATATGATTTATTATATACAAACATGTGGCTTTCATGATCGGCTTGTTTGTTCGCGCACTCCTGTATGTGTGTGTGAAGATTGAAAAGCTCTGGTTTGTATGCGTGAATCGCGACACGTTACTATTATGATTATTAGGCATGCACTGTCCTATCTAACGTTTAGCTACTTGTGTTTTGTATCAGGCGGAGGCGTTTAGTTCGATACGCGATGGCGACCCGCCGGTGATTTATTGTGTGCGCTAAATTTATTCTGTGTTCAATGAATCAAACCGAAGACGTTAACGAGTTCGTGTAAATTAACCGCGTTTGTGTTTGAAATATAATGCATGTAAATGAATCACAGCTATTGCTTTTATCTAATCGATGCACGAAATGTAATTTATAGTTATGTGCGTGTGTTTGTGGTTGATATTTTATGTTGCATTATAAATGCGCGATTAAATAAATTATAACGCGTTAAAGGGTTAATATTTCAAATTAGATTTTATCTATGCGTGTATGAATTTCACTACTTCATTATGTAGATTAATCTTATAACTCTTATAATAAATAGTTTTTAGGCTAGTTAATTTGACACAACGTAAAATATATATATAGTAGTAATAAATAGTAAGTGTTTATTTAAATAAATTAATCCAAATGTATTAATTTAATAAATTTAATTTTAGCTTCTATTCTATTATATATGTAATATATTATTAAATCCGTGGTGTGCGTGAATAAGTTGACAACTCGAGATGCACGAAAGTTTTAATAAGCTATATAATAAATTATTAAAACATCACTAAAGCAATAAATGTATTTTACACAAAATGTCAAATCTTAAAAATACTGCCCTAAATTTAATTAACAATATTCTGATTCATAAAAATGTAAAATTACGTGCTGTTTTCAAACCTCTTATTAGTTATTTATCTGTTTTTATTTAAATAAAAAATCCGTTACTTTATAATACTTTTTGTGACGAATAATCCATTACATTGTATTGTTAGAATATTTTTTTGTAAAATGTAATGGGTTATAATTTAAATTAATACTCTTAAATTTCTGATGATGATTTATATAAATAAGTATCTCTTAACCTAGTTCTAGTTAGTTAGTAAGTTTAAAAATAAATGCAGTATTTTAGATTTTAGGCAATTTTACTTCTATATAAAAACAGATATATATATATATAAATAACAAAACTTTTAACTAATCGTACACTTGCGTAATTAAGGAAATAAGAATATACTAAATACTTGAGTTAATGAATTTTTATATTTGTAAATAATCTTTTAAATAATTAGTATATTTTTTTTGTAGAGAACACTCACCTCGGTTACTCATTGTAGCGATGAAATCGTCATGTAATTTTACACGTACAATGGAACCTCGGTTTATGAGCACAATTTGTTCCGGAAACGTGCTCGTATATCAAAGCAATTTTTTCATAAAAAAATAATTGATTCTAAAATTGATTCATTCCAAAACCTGAAAATATAAATAATTGAATTTATTAATTATTCACATCGGAAGCTTTTCTTTTCGTGCAGCGTGGATATTGCATTGTCATTGAATAAATTCATAGCTCGCACTCGGGTGGTGCTTTACCGCAAATTTATCACTATTGTCCACGTTTTACGGTTATTTCTAACTTCATTTGAAGTGGAGGCAGCCTCTTTCTCCTCCTCACATGAGATCTATTAGTTATTCGTTGGTCAGCTTTTGTCCATGTTTCGTCTCATAAAAAATTGTAAACAATTTTTTGTCATTCCCAGACAGTTATTAAACCCTTCCAAGAAGTATGCATATTAGGCATGAACGCGCCTTTACTTATGCAGCGTTATAAAAAAAGGCAGTGGCTGTAAACATTTTAAAACTATTCGTACAAACTTAATTTTATACAATAAAAAATTCTTCACAATTTTTTTTGAGAAATCAGAAAATTTGAATCTCGATTTGACATACACTAGCTGGATATGTATACCTAGCTTGATTTTAATTAATCATCAAGATTTTCATCCCTGAGATTAGAAAAATCTAGGTAAACCTAATCCTTAATTCTGATCTCCTAGACACGATAGAAATTTAAAAAAATAATAAAACACCAATATCCATATTGAATTCGAACCCAGGTCTTTCGGGTTAATAGAGACTTATACTCATATATCTGGATATATGAGGGTATACGCCGTATACCTTCTGTTATATTTCTATTCTGGTTAAATCAAAATATTCTACCAACAAAAAATAAAATGCTTTTTTGTGAACACATTGTGGATGTCTCTTAAGGCTTTCGGTGCAAGTAGCCCACATTCAATAATAGTAAATATTAATGTAAATATAGGGTATGCGATATTATACAAAAATGCGTTACCGTATACCCTCTGCGAATTTTACAACTACAGCACTGCTTATACCACTTGTATATCATGCTGGTTTAAACTTAATGAACTCTAATTCCTCAGTAAGCCGTCCTCAAGATATGGAGGATGAGAAGTAGCATTATCCATAACCATTAAGACTGATTTACAAATTCTTTTCCAAAATGTCTTCACTGCAAGAAAAATCATTGGCTCAGCTGGGGAAGAAGTGGCGCAATACTGCTCGTATAGCAAGACATCTCTCGTTTATCGAGTCAGAATTAATTCAATTTTTTTTCTGGTATTTTGAAGTTCCACTAATCTGTTTTTTTTTTGTTATATTTGAGATGGATATTTAAAACATAAATTTCTGTTAAATATTTAACTGATCAACTTTTGTTCAATACAAAGTTGATCCAAACCATACCATAGAAATGTGTAAAAATATCATGCACGATGATTCACAAGAATATAAAATTGAGGCAAATATATTTTTCCATAAAAGTGAATAAATTATATATATGTATAGATAATATTTTTTAATTCGCCATTCTTCTTCCTAAGCATACATGTCGCACTATACCAGATTTTCAACTATACCAGATTTTCAAACCCTTTTCGCTTGTAAGTGTAGTCGCGGTGAATATTTTTGCATTCAAATCTCGATTGCCCTGTTATGTTAAATATATATTTTTTATAATGTACCTCGTGTTTATCACAAGTATATAATATACATCTATATGTATATATTTATTTTTTTCAGTTTAAAACTTGAAAAGATTATATCTTAACGCTTATGTTATCACAGCTCAATTTGCAAACTTTCAAGATCTTGCCCGAAGAGCTCAAACCCAATTCAGATAGATCAAGCGTCTCGGCGAGTCTTGTTATATTCTCAAGTAGGCGAGATGAGTGATTAATGAACATTTTACAAGATCGGCAAACGCCTTACAGATTTTCAGCTTTGCCGTATTTATTTTTTGTTCTCGGATTTTATAAACGCTCCGCATGACATTGCTCGCGTACCGGAGACTCTTGAACTCTCAAAGATGCGTCAATCCGATTCGGAATTTTCGACATTCCGCGAACCAATCTAA
The DNA here is from genome assembly GCF_051122295.1 of Plectrocnemia conspersa. Taxonomy (NCBI): domain Eukaryota; kingdom Metazoa; phylum Arthropoda; class Insecta; order Trichoptera; family Polycentropodidae; genus Plectrocnemia; species Plectrocnemia conspersa. The sequence goes on along the minus strand of NW_028277166.1, from coordinate 18,449,731 downwards.
AATAAGCTCCAATTTTCACATCGCGCTCATTTCGATACCTCATTTTCGTCCACCTCGCCAATTTTCTCAGTCGTTTGCGCGTGATTTTCCCACGGCTGATCAACGATTCATCGACGGATTCGATCGACCGTGCGTCGAATCGCGGATGCGCGTCGCGCGAAGGTGGGCCGAACGTGAGGTCGCGAAACGTCACCTGGTCGCTGCGGTTTGAGAAGCGCTGGCGCCTCGGTCCACGTGCTCCGTGTGTTGTGACGCGCGATGACGCGCGCGCGACATTCCGCCTCGTCTAGGCCGCGACGTCACACCGACCGGACAGCGATCGTCAACCTTCGCGGCCGATAATTACGATGGTAGAAAAAATGCGCTCGCCGATGCGTGAGTTTCCATGGACGAGTCGGTCACGTTTGTGGCACAAAAAATGACATTCGACGTGTAATAAATAATCATATTATTGAAGAAGAGCTATTTAAATATTTCAATACACTTGTTGGTTAGAGTCGGTTAACATTTAATGATGCGCATTTGCCACAAAACGACATATCTAAAATTCTTGAAAATTAAATCTATTTTTTTCAATTCACTACTTCCTTTATAAATAATTTCATGTTAAAAACCATTAAATTTATTTACTAATAGTGAAAAAATAATAACTAGTACTCATAGAAAAATCAATAAAGATTATATATACAAGTAGCATCAAGTGACCGAAATGCATTATTTTAATATTTATTTATTTATTAAAATTATAACCGTCGTGACCTGACAGGCAAACCTAATGCGTCACGATAGTCAAAAGTACTAATACATCATAATACATACAAATATAAACAAGACAAAACAACAGACACAAATCACCTCAAATATTGATGATGTATGTGTAGAAACTTAAATTTTGTATCATAAAAATTAAATCTAAATTAACGCATAGAGCCATTTTAAACGAGAAATCAGTGAACATTTTATCATTTCGACGATATACTACTTTGTAGCCGTTGTTATGATAAGCAAATATAATAACAATAATGTTTAATAGTAAATATAATTTGAAAATTCAATTATGCTACTATTATGCTTCAAAACAATGTTATCAAATGTAATTCATGCATCAATTTTGATTAGCATAATGTTGAAAATACCGACTGACGACGTGACTTTTAACTTTAAAAGATTGCAATTTTTAGTAAGACTTGACCAAGTAAATCAGTCCTTTCCCGTTATGGAAAAACATATGAGTAGCTATATGTGGCTTGTGACATGACTACAAATCAAAAAATATGTGTCATTACTATGTTATTTTCCGTGAAATATAAACAATTATTAACGCTATCGCTTAGCTCCGAGATCTCTCTTCCATTGGATGTTGCAACGAGTTGGTATTTTTTTTCATTTGTTCGAAATTTTTGTTTAAGTTTCAATTTAATTGTGCAGGTGGTTGGAATCCGCACAGTAGAACATTTTGAGCTCCAACCATTTATTTTTGGTAATCGCTGTACTTTTTAACGTTCATTAAATATTTCAGATTTAAGCTCCTGTAAATTGATGTAACTTACAGATTTAACTTTGGATCAAAAATTTTATGGAAGCCACTGATTTACTTTAAACGATCGAGTCAATTTCAGAGCCAAATATTAGCGGCAAAAATTCGGGATCAATGAACGTGCATAGAAAGGCCGATATATGATGTTGAGATGTAAATAATAAAAAAAGAGCTGAAGATTGATATTGATATATTTATTTACAGTAGATATGCAGCTTAACGTGTTTTTATTTTGAATAAAAATAAACTTTTTGAACTCAAATTATAATTTTTGATTTCTCGTATCTCCGCTCCGTGCCACGACATTCTTTGTATCTAGTTATATTTATATAAACCAAGAAAAAACACTTTTTCACTTCGCGACTGGTTTATTGGTTTATTTAAAAGACAATAAGAGCAAAGAAAAACTTTTCACTTCGCGGAATAATTAAATAAATTTTAACGTTCAAGATTCAGATTTTTCCTTCGTTTCTTACCAAGAATGGATCGGTATTATATACATATACATACCTCGCCTTTTGCCGAGATTCGTTGCTGAAAAGTTGGCCATAAAACGAAATGCTGAATATCGGAAACTGTAGACCACAATGCCACATTTAAGATGAAACAATATAGTCGTGAATTGAATTCGTGCCATAATTTATAAAGTTATTTTATTATCCTTGCCTATATATTTTTATAATACATTGTAAAATTATGTTTTTATAAATTTATATTATTTCGAGCTCAAATATACTAAGATTTTGTTGCTTTTATTTAAAAATATGCCGCGGAATTCAGATTATTGCATAATTATTCCTATCATGTAATTCAACTAGGCAGCGTAGTGGAAAAAATGGAATTGCCAATATGCCATAAATAAAAATACATATGCCTATTATTTTCAGTCGTTGGTTCGCTAGCATCAATCGCTTTGATACCATTGACATTGACCAAAATACGCAAAATGCTCAATTAGTTCTGCCAGCTGTCTAGTTGAACGAGTTCTAGCTGTGCTGGTTAAATTGCAAATATTTTTATTGCTGTTAGTTTTTAATTTAATTGTTATACTGAAGGGCTAAGAAATAGCTATATGGCGAAACAAAAATAACGCGCAGCTTATCTGCAGATCAAATGAATTATGCGTATTTAGACCTGTGTTGAAATATTTACGGTTCTGTTGCCACGGTTCCAGTTTCGATTGATCACGCACGAAAATGGGAAAAACGTTTATACTTTAACTATTGAGTCGACTCGTATTTGGTGCAAATTACTAAAAAACAATGCGAATTTGTATAGCGCGCTACCAACGCGTGAGTCCTTCAAACATACCCATTAGTCATTCGCTTTGGGTTTGTGAAATGAGTCGCGCTTTCTATAGGTAAAGGGTAACTGAATTGTTTATTTTTAGGAATACGAATAACACGTGTGCTGCAAAGCTATATTATGTTAATCCTGGAGTAAGCATTAGCTTTATAATTTCACTTTGTTGCGTTGGTAATGACTATACAAAATTAGTTTTACACAAACTGCAGACCATAAATAACAAGCGTAGATTGATACGGTAAACCGTTTTGCTTAATCATTATTATATTTGCACTGATGCGAATATTATAAACTAAATTAGTACAATATACCATTGTGTGTTGAAAAGCTCAATTAGGGTCACGGTAACGCAAAAGTTTGCAGTGTCGGAGGCGTTACTTTTGCTCCTCTGCGTCAAACCGTAATTAATCTGAGGTCGTAGCATCGTAACGACACTGCAAACTTTAAATCTGATTTGAACCGTTTCAATGTCAAGCGCTTGGTATATTGGCGATTAAATTTAGCGAAGGTCGCTAATAAAATAACGCGGTCAACTGCAGTGTCGCAACCAAGAGCAACGTAACATTTAATTATGCTTCTTCTTCGGGTGCTGCGCTCGTTTTAAGACGTAAGCGACTGTCCGCAGACGTCGTGGATCCTTCTTACGATTATATTTTCTTAGGCTTAATACCGCGTCAATTTTTGCAAATTTCTTCCACGAAATCTTCTATAATATAACATTACAGTGCACTCCTACAGTCCTCGTACCTATTCATGCCTGTCACGAATACAAGTGCAAGACTCGTAACCGACCATGCATAACAGTGCAACGTTCAGAGTCAAAGCAGTAAGAAGAGACGCCCGCAACGTATATATTTATTTATATATACAGTAGATCCCCCAATAGCACGGTAAATTAAGAACGTGCTATTTGGGTGCGTGTAGTTGGGAGACTAAACAATTGTTTGCAATACGTACTTACAAATCAGGCGCGTGTGGTGAGATATCCTTCCTTTGGCTCGCTCACACATAAAGTAACGGGCATCCAAATAGCACGTCCTCAATTTACCGTGTTATTGGGGGTTCTACTATACTGTCTTAAATTCTAAATTTCTGTTTTGTAATAAGTGTCTATATTATACAGCTGTGGCTCTTACCTGGCCATGTTAATGATATGATTCGCATTAACTCTGAATTGTGTAATATTATAATGTAAAAACTATAATTAGACTCACAGAACGAGCTCGATGGCATGGCGCAGAATATGTTGGGAAAGTTCTTCAATGGTTAGAATAAAGTCGTTTTTTACAATCATTTTATATATGTTTGCATTCATGGTGACCTAGGCGAAATTTACAGAACCCAATCCATAGCTGTCATGCACCCCCAGATCATCACACAGGGTGAGTGCATGATGAATCGATTAATGCATAAGGGATGAAATATTTCGCTTTTTCTACAGCGCACAGTGGCTTACCATCTGCTCCAAACAGAATAAATTTGAATTCGTCGGAGAAAGCCACTCTTCTCCAATCTTCGACGGTCCAATGGCGATGAGCTTTTGCCCATTCAAGGCGATTTGTTTCGCGCTTTAAATTCAGCTCTAGAATTGAAACCTTTTCTTCGAGATATACTATTATTTTAGATTTCACCGTGATCGACATTTCTTCAGATCTCTCTTGTGTTTTTCTTTACATAACCGATGCTAACGTGCAACTGAGGAGGCTTTACAAGTTAAAGGATCTTGTAAAATATTACCATAGATGCACTTTACCATAAAAAAATACAATAGAACAAGTTTTGAGGAAAGAATACATTTTAATAATAGAATTCGTGAAATATTGCCTATGAAACTTTCAATTGGCCACAGCTATATATGGTTTAAACTTTTTACAAGCGCCTATACAGTCTAGATACTATTTTTTTAAGCCTAGATGTCTATTGTTCGTTCACGTTCAGCCAATATAGTCATCGAAGTTTTGAACGAACATATTTATAAAGAAAGAGAGAGTAACGTAATCGCGTTTGTGATCAGTATTGTTTCTTAGATTGTATGTATGTAATATGAATTATATTGCTGGCTCATTTATTCGATGGCTAATAAATAAAAACACTGAACGTAAAACATGATGTATTAATCTCAGTAATTCCTCTGGCGCGCAATCACATTCTCAAACCGACGTAAACTCAGATTACGTCATCGAATCGAGAATGAGTTCGTCAGTTAGATATCTACATTTTGTATTTAAGTATATGCTTTTTTAATTTTTCATCTTATTGCAATTTACATGTACGCGTCGCACATAATGTTGCTGTGTATGTGTAGAAATCTTTGAAGTCTATTAAAATAACTGTCATAACAACAGTAAAACACGTACACAGCTAAATAATAACGACTTTAATGTTGTCATTAAAAAATCAAAACATCCCTCGAGATTAGTGTTTCAAGAAACTTAATAATACTGAATCTAATTTCGCGACTTATTTACGTTTGCGTTATAATACTTATTTACGTTAAGAAGTAACAGCCGAAACGTTAATATTCGTTTGCTGCTGTACTGGATTAAGCGACCCGAATTAAATAATGCTACTATGAAATAAGTACTGTTTTTTTTAATTGTGAAAAGTCTGCCGCGTACAATTTACTTTTAACGTTTATTTTTATAACTCCTTTTTAATGCTATTTTTGGCTCGCTCAACGCCGAAGGGTTTAAAGGTTAATATCAAAAGCGAGCTCAAACTCAGCTGCACAACATCGTGTGTTTGTGCAAACGAGAGCGGTCGTTATTTATTCAAGACATTCCGTAACCATACTAAAGCAAATTTGTTTACGTGCAATTTAACACTGCAGTATGGGCATTGTGCTGTTGTGGACGTTCGATTGAGTTTTCGCTACATTAGCGCCATTCTACATTTCGGACTACACTTTCTAATAGGTCCGATTTGTACTCTGAATAAAAATTGGCAAGAATTTATCCATCAACCCAAATACATATGCATGTGTATAATAATGGCAATAACTCGATACGTGTTCGTTCGACCCGTTAAGCGTTAAAATCAAAGGGTCCGCCTATAACCCGCAGCCACCCGCTAAGGGTTAATTTCCAGGCAGCGGGGGCGAACGGATGCTGGGCACTAACATCGTTTTCCAATTTGTCGATCGGTGGTTTTCAATTTGTCGACTACGTTTTATCGATGTTCGCGCTACACATGACGTGTTTGGAATGGAGGCGTTTTTATTGTTACAGATTTATAAAATGCCTGAACGTTTACGGTATACATTTCACGTTGAAATTCTATTCACGTTGAAGGAGGAAGTGTTATTAGTTCTCCGTCGATGTTATCGATTGCTTGAACCGTGTACATAAGACACTTTATTACTACTTGCAGGCATGCGTGCACAAGTAGTCGCTGCGCATCACGTATTTGCTATTGAAAGTATATACAAGAAGGATATTCATTCTAGACTAACAATGAACTGGTATGTTGCATTAGAAATTAAGGGGGAACTGCAATATATAGGGGGTTCGAATGTTAAAATCAATGAATGAAGTTGACATAGCAATAGTGTATAAAAACTGCGTTAATTATAAAGCGAGTACAGCGGTAATTGCATTATACAAAAAATGACAATAAATCTGTTGAAATCGTAAAAAAATAATATATTTCCATTATCGCTTTTTCTCGGATTTTTTTGTGTTGACTTTGGGGTAAGTCTCCATTATTTTCTAATAGTTACCTAGTCAGTTGATTGACAGCTTTCGTGGAAAAAATATTTTTTAAATTTATAATGCCGAATCGCTCGCAATGTGAAAATCAAAAAGCCAATATCATTGTGTATTCGTCAATGGGATTTTTGACAAGGCAGTTTTCGCAGTCTGTCGTTTGTAATCAGGCCTTTTTTTAAACAAAAATGTGCTGGAACTCACTTGTCACGCGTTTTACTAAAAAAAATATTATTTATATTAAATTTAAAGCAGCAGCTTAAATTTAAACAAATCTTGTTTTACATTGTAGAAGAAGATCGGTAGTTCATTTTCTATTTTTAAAAAGTAAATATGAAAAATTTTGGTGTACCGAATCCAAAGACAGTTTACTGTTAACTGTTCTTTTTGTGATGCAAGAGAGAAGCGATACATTCTCGCTTCTCTTGTTGAAGCGACAATGCTCATTTCAAGGTTTTTGTCTGTGTCACATCCGGCTATAAAAATAAATATTTCGGCCCATTTCGCACAAAATAAATAAAAAATAATATACATATATGTAATATCACAGTAAATGATTGTAACTCCTACAGTATCGTTGTGTTAGTTCCAGCGTCTGTATGTTTTGGATAAAAAGAGGAAGATGTGACGCTCATTGATCTAGTGCAGAGTTCGGAAAACTTTTTTTAGAAAGGGCCAGATTGTAAAAATTTTAGTCTCGACGGGCCAGGTACCAAACTGAAAAATATTTATCTATTGTACATGAGTAATTATATTAAAAAACTACGTTCAACATACATACTTTTATTAGGAAGTTATATTTTTACATTATATTTATACAATTCTTAAACATTAAAAAAAAAATTATCAATACAAAAAAAAATGTGTTATATCTACATAAATATCAGTAATTTGACTTGTTTTCAATTTATTCTTGTAAAAAACAATATTTAGCCCCCGGGCCGAATTGAAAACAGGCGGCGGGCCGGATTTGGCCCGCGGGCCGTAGTTTGCCGGCCGCTGATCTAGTGTATAAAAACTAAAAGAAATGATCGAAAAGTGTGGTATGAAGAAATTGACATTAAATTGATTGAATCCTTAATTATTTCTATGCCGTCGCGTGTTTTAGCAAGGCTAAAGGGGGTGCAATAGAATATAAATTTTAAGTTTCTTTTTTAAAAAATATTTTTTGTATTTAATAATGAATTTCAAAGTTTTTTTTACTTATGAGTCAAATATTTCAAAAAACATTTAAATAATTAAAAAGTATTATAAATTTATTTTAATCCCTTTTGGGCTTTTCATATGGTGCCCTTTATGAAATAATACGTTTTTAATTTCATAAAGGGAGCCATAAGAATAGCCCAGAAGTTGCGAACGCCGACGAATCGACAATTCCGGGTCTTCGGCCACACTTTTACTTACAGCAGCAATATTTTCGGCTGGACCTATCGCTTACCCTATCTCCAACGCTTCCAGTTTCTTCAAATTTGTTCACTATGTTGCGAATTGTTCCCTCAGTAAGGCAATGAAATTGACCATAATCTTCTTGTAAATTTCGATACACAGTTCGTACAGAATTGTTACTTCTGTAGAACAATTGATCTATTTTAACGCGTTGAGCGGTGCTTAAGTGATCTATTTTGTTAAAAATTAACATTTGAACACGCGTGATTATTGACAGCTATCTGGTTTAGAGGGCTGCCAACATAGGAAACTCGAATTGGATCATCCTGTGCCTCACCAGCATTATTTACTAGACCTTAATTCATCTGACATATTTTATATCATATTTTTTATATTTTTTTTAATAAATTTGAATGTAACACTACAAAATAAAAGTTTATTTCCAGGTCACTCACGCATATTAGTGACCGTGTGTGAAATTGTAGGTAAAAGTTGTTACTGGGTGCAAATTAGTAGATATTAGATTTACAAACCTTAAATATGTTACAGTGAATGTATTTTCCAGTGAAGTTATATTTTCACTAGTATAAATATAATTTAATTAACTTGTTTAGTCAAAATGTATCGAACAATTGATTTATAATTTCACTGGTCAATATCAGTGAATCCATTTACGTACGTTCGAAACATTTTGGTCCTAACTATTTTTTTAATCGAAATTCGTTGGTAACGTACAGGTGTTTAGAACTTTACTGTAAGTTGAAAACCATCACATACGTCGCTTTTTTTGCACGTTTCATACATATCAAATGATGGTTTAAAACAGCATCCTTTACTAACACTAGTCAAATCAATTATATTTTTACTAATATAATTTTATTATTATTTTCTATTACAAATCTGATAATCATGACAGTTTTTCCCAATGCGTCATTGTGGCTATTATACAAACAATTAATAATATAACGATCAACTTAAATAGATAAAAACAGAACAGCCTTAGTCGGTAGATAGTATTGAATGCAAGAACTAATAATTACTTGTACTTATATAGTAAATATCAATTTTAATAATAAAATAAAATAATGAAATAGAAGAAGCGGCGCTTCCTCAGCTTATATGGACGGATCGTCATTGATACATATATGGAATGGACCATGGACAAGTGTTTCTTGTGTGCTTAATAATAATCTTAGTAGTTGGTCGGGAGCTTCTTTATCATATACAATCCCCCTTTGTTGTAGGTGTGCAAAATTGTGACGGTTTTACGAGTGCTTGTGAAGTAACGGCTTGATCGTCCCTGAAAGTCTCAAACAAGAAAGAAAGCCCTTATCACAAAAGAGAGAAATATGCGAAATGTTTGCAAATAAGGGACGAGACTAATCCCACACTCAATTTCAAGCCCTTTCGAACACTCGTAAAGCGTGACAATGGCGTGTCACATAAAAGTCGACGAGTGGCTTGCGTCTTTTACTGTATTTTACGCCCGCAATATTATAGTTGATATATTCTTGGCGTCTAACATCCACTTTTTGTTTTTGTTATACATAAACATTGTATATAAATCAGTTCATTTCTTACGATTTCCACGATACAAGCCGGAGTTGCTATTTTTAAAAATAGCTTGAATTTAAAAAGGTCAAACTAGTCAATCCAACTCTAGATCAACAAGCTTGTTTTTAATATTGTCTCTATAAAATAATCTCAAATTACGGAGCGATCATGTGCAGCTGAAATCCATATGCTCCCATAAATTTTGTTGCGTGTTCTTTGCATATTAAAATAATTTATATTTATACTACATAACACCAAAAACAAGTACCCAGCGCTCGGTCACGGTTTTGGACGTGTTCCATTTCGACATTAAACGGGTCATATTCCGTAATTGGGGACGGTGTTGTTACAACGCGCGCGGTCAATTAACACACTAATCATCCGTCCAGTCGGATCGTTAATCAGGTGTGCATGTCCTGACTGATCGTAAGGCCACAGTCGATCGAGACATCCGAATTGCCTACATAAACAAATCGCGATTAATTGCGACCGTGTGTTTATTATATTTTAACACATTGGGCGTCCTCTTCTTGGCACTAAAGCGGTTAAGAAACTCTTCCTCGACGGCTGCATAATGTAATCGATGCGCGCTACGTCCGATTGGGGAGCAGTGCCAAATCTCGCATATTAATACGCCAAACACACTTTATCCGTTTCCGCCGCAGATGCTCTGGATTTCGTTAGATGTAGGGTTTCTTATATTGGACACTTTTACGTATTATCCCGGGGCTCCAGTATGAAATCGGCCTTCGTCCTCTTATATGGATAAGATCATCCATGATTGATCAATGTATTAGAAATTATACATTTGATATTTTAAATCAATTTTGATTCAATGGGAGAGCGTAAAAATTCTCACCGACACGTCGTAGTGTGAACGATCGGTTATGCTGATATTCGTAATGATTTGATGTGTGTGGGATTTTGTATTTTGAATGTTGATCATTTGGTAAATACGTATACGCATATGTGACGGCTTGTTCAGAGCTTGCTGTGATGTTAATGTCAACAGCATAAGCTAAGAGCGTACAAGCAAGTGGTTTTACTTGTTACACTCCGACCACGTTGGCATTTACATGTGCATGTTCTAAACGTCATTCTGGTTAAACGAAACGCTATCTTAGTGACAGAGTTATTCTAAGAAACATTAGACTGAATTGTAAATATGACAAAGGATTCATGTTTTATTGAATCACACAGAACCTTCACTCTTAAAAGTCCGGTCCTGTTTAATATTCTAGTCGAGTTTTTTGCTCTATTGTCCGAAGGGGAATCCTTTACTTCAAATTCATAAAATATATAGAGAATTCCGCTCTTGAAAGGATGCGTTATAAAATAGTCAATAGTAATATGAAAATCAATATTTTAAAATGTATTGATGTATCACGATATTCGTTGTTAAAATTAAATAAAAAATGACCTAGTTTTTATTTACAACTAGATTTAATTTCACGAAAAATTTGAAAAATAGCATATCCATAAATATGTAATGATATAGGTTAGGGCGATTTGTAGTAAACATATAAAATGCTAAAAATAGGGGGAGTTCAATATTTTGATACAATTGTAAACATAGAATAATCAAGTATTTATTCTAGGTCAATTCAAAAAGGAAACCTATTTTAAGCTAAGTTGTTCATGTATTTAGGTTAAATACATATGTAATACAACAAGCTTTTGCGTGATAGACGTTTAAATTATATTTTAGGGTGTATTTTTGAAAAGTAATTACTTCAGCTGTTATTTACTGCAATAGTCATTATTGAAGCAAACAATGCATTCGCCCCAATATAGCTTCAGTTACAGGTATTTATGTTGTAAACGTTACGCTGAATTTCGAATGTAACACTCGAGATAATATAGCATTTAAAATTACGAGATCGACTTGAAGTGATGGATGAGCTCATAATTATTTTCATGAAAACGTCCAGAAGGAATTCGTTTAAATTTAGCCTTTGAATAACATTTTTTGCCATCGACGGCTTCGATCGGACATATACCAACGGTCAATTTTGCCAGCTGTCAAACCGCGTTCGTCACCGGCCAAGAAGCTGCTGCATCTATTTCTAGGACTCTTCCGTCATCCCCCGGATGCCAGGTGACGCAAGCTCAGGAACACAGACTTCTCCGTTGATAGGTCAAAATTGAAAAACTATTTCTCAACCGCCGAAAATTCGGGTCGACGCCATTTGACTCCTTTCCCTCCGCTTTATAATTATCTCCGGTGATTTATTATATTTTTTCCTCTGGACCGCGCGCAATTTGCGAAATGACCGCGCTTATCCCTCGTTTCCCCCAACCCTTCGAAACACCCCCAAAAGCCGACCGGCCATTCGTCATCGGGGTCGAAATTTTCAATTAGGCGCCGAAAGCCGATCTCTTTGTCTCTGGGTCACCTTGACGCGAAAATGTAATATTTGGCGTAATAATTTAATCTCTCTGCGAAGTCGCTCAATTAAAACTTGGCGCAATCGATAAGAACTTTTCGTTATTTCTCTCTCTTCTTATCTGAGTCGATCTGCGCTCGTTTCATAATTGAATGCCCTCCGGTCAGTCAGGATGCACGCTCGCCTCCCACGTCTTATTTTGCACTAATGAGTTTTCTTCCGGGCGTACGTACACATCTTAACTCGCTAAACGGCTCGAAGCTCTCTCGGAACTATTCCTCATTGACTACGCTTATTTATCAGGAGAAATATGGCAGAATATATGTTGCCCATCATACCATTAACTCTTCGCCTAATGCTATGAATTTTTATAAATCTTCACTGGCATTTTTATTTATCTTTTGTATAGATTTCATGTAATCAACTACCATCAAAATCGCATTATTTTTCATCACTGTTGGAGTAAAAATTCGCATGAACCAAAGATTATGTAGATCATGATGTAATCAAAATCACATGGGAGAGTACAATCACTGTCAATTAATTTATTTTTATGATTTTTTACCATTTGTTACACTCAGCATTTCGAATAGATAGAGTCTACACCTAATATAAATGTACTCGATAGTCTGCTGTTCTTAATTTTTTGGTCAGCTAGAGTGTCATGATGTTAATTCTTAATCTGATCAGCTTCAATTGTAATTAAATCAGGCATTTGCTTCCTTGAATCTGACTTTCTTAACGAAAATATTCTGTTTCGCCTGTACTCAAAATTACAAATCAAGTTAATCTGAAAAATAGATTGCTTTACATTCAGTCAAGTCCCGTCACTGAGCTCTTTCGCCTCACTAAATTTGTGAATTTACTACATAAAATTGTCTATAAGTCATCAAAAAATAGAAGAAATATTCACAAAACATAATAGAAATTAATTTATCAAAATATCATAAATCATAAATGACTGAGGTGCAGCAATTTCGAGTCGGTCCACGTACAGTTTGTATAATTATTGTTATATCCAGTCGTCTTTGAAGATCAAAAATTGAATTCTTTCTTCCGGATGTAGTAGTTGGTTTAGCGTTAAGAGGGAAGCGGCTGCTTTTTCTGTCTCGATAGTTGGTTTCGAGTTCGGATGAATTCTTCGAATGTGTCCAAGCTGGAAAGCTCAGGTAGAAGTTCTTGATGGAAGTGTCAATATAGGCGCTATGTATCCGCTTTTATATTTTTGACCCGCCTGGGGGAGATTCCGAGCTCGCCAATTTTTTGCTGCATCAGCTAATTTTAAAGATTTGGTTGTATAGTTGGATTTTGGAACATTTTTTGTGTTTCGTAATGTGCTGTATTTTATCAACATAATACAATAGTTGTGTTGCTTTTATCGCTTTTATAAAAGCATAGCAATTTGCATAATAATGCCATTTGATTATGGCGCTTTTAACGCGTATTGATTGTCGAAATATTATTTAAGGTAAATAAATATAATAATAATATTCCAAAATTTATAAAAAAAAACAGCGTGAGCTTCAGGCGACTACGGAGCTGCGCTTAATATGTAGAAGGTTTTATTGATACAGAAGTACGCTTTCGCTTATTACGTAATTTTTGTGTTAAGGACGCGGGAGTAATTATGCGTGTTTCCACTTAATCATTATAACTCCTATTTGATATTTTTCAACCCCCATTAAAATTAAATTTACATTATGTGTATTTTAAATTATAGTTGAAAATAAAATAACATTGAAATATTTCCGATAATTATGACTAAAACTTTTTTTTAAATCGTAAGTCAAATTTGGAATGCATTTTAAATTATTAGTTTTTGTAATCACAATAGGATGTAAGTAATAAAAAAGGGATTCGAAATGTGTGCCAATTTTGTGCCATATTTAGCTAAATGGCTTAATAAATACGTAACAATTAATACACAGTTCAACATTTTTTTTTTTTTTTTAATAAAGTTGAACTGACGAAACGCACAATTTTTTACATAACCAATAATAGTTGTAAAATTACGGGTCCCGCATTCCATAAAAAACACAATTTTATGCGTCTGGCAAACAATGTGTTAACAGTTTTAATGCCACGCGCCACATACGGGGCTCAGTAAATACGCAACCGTAATGCCAAGATCCGCATACGGGCATTTGCAGAATCTGTTACTTACGTTACGAAATAAAATTTAAGACTATTTAAGTATATAGTCATCTGTGGAGACGCATTTAAAATTATTATCGCTTGAATAGCTGTCTTAAAAATATCTAGAATTAATGTTCTTCTTTTCAACGCAGCCAGGGCTGCCAGTAGCCACTTGCGCCTTTGTAATATATGAAACGTAAATTTTAATAACAAATGATAATTGGTGTCAGTTTGGATTGATTCAAATATGTAATATTAAAATTTTCGACCAAATTTCACATGTTTGATGACGGGGTTACATGCAAAAAACGCTGAAAAGAATTTTACTTGATATATGGCTAGTTAATATTTTATTAAAAACATGTATTGTTTTCTTTGTATAAAAATGTTAGTTTGATGATAAAACAAAAATTAATTCAATATTGTTTTGTTGTGACAACCCTAGCACTTTGATTTTTAATAGCTGCAATAATTGTCCAAATGCACCAGGAGGCTCATTTAGGGTTATAAAAGTCTTTGACAATTCGTTAATAAAATAACGTGTATTTTTTTTAATTTAAAAAATAACTGACATTGGGGTCGTGTACTACGAAATATACCGTGGCACGAAAACAGTTAAGAGATTATGAGCGAAACGCCTTATGCCGCCACTCCGCCACACCTTGCAGAGTTGCTATTCATTGAATTAATAATTATACCTGTACTATGCACTTTCCAGGAAGAGATCCCAAATGCTTTTAAGTAAGTGATTAAGTTAATTTTGTAAAAATTATTAGCAATACATATTGTATATATATAAGTTGTTATTTTCCGTCGTCTGTAGCATTTCTTATATTTATTTTTTCAAGTAAGTTGAATAAAAATGTAGTATTTGCCCTCCGTAGTCGCTCATCTTGTTAATCCGAGTTTGGTTCACCTCACCATCGAATAAATGTCAAACGATGTCGAATAAATTTGATTCGGATGTAGGGAGTCGGTGTCAGTTCGCAGAAAATCCTATTTATATTACCGTTAGAACGTTTATCCCTATGTCAAGAACGAATAGAATATAGGTTTGTTTTTATTAATAAATATATACGTGAACTTTCACGATCATGTTTAATGATTTTTATTTTCTTTTGAGTATCCTTCTCCTTTACCTTTCACGACCGCGAGCGATTTGAAAAGCCAAAGTGTGTTGAAGTTTCTTCCGCTTCCTCTTAAATTCAAAAGCTGGGTTTTTATAGGGTTTCGATAAAACGACCTAATGGAATTTGTATTTCGATCGGTCGTATTCACAGATAGATGGCGCATCGCCGCTTAGTTCTCGAAGACGATTGACGCGTGTTTATCGTTCGGTTATGCCTAACCTTTTGTCGGCAAAGAACAATTGGCCGACTCGGTCGGTCGGCTTCAAAAATAATGCCTGATTGAATGTCAGACGCTTTAGACGCTCAGACGGATAGTTGTCCCACCTGTTGGCCCTGTCCGAGCGGCGCGGACACCACGCACCTGTCCTAGGCGTGTTATTGGCCATGCCGGATGCCAAAAGATGTAATTGATGATTTTGGCGATTTGGAGTCGGTTTGGTCTGGCTAATGACGGCGAGATTTGCTGCGATCATCGCGCGATCTATGTGCATCTGGAATTCGCGCATGGATGCTCTGTGCGTATGGATATGGAGTGAGGCGAGTGAGAGACGATAATAGTTTCGCAAATTATTCTCGCCGTGACACCGCGTTCCGGTGTGCGTTTTCGATTTCATGACTCTCGATTGCGATCGAGAGTGGAATGTGTGTGTGGAAAATTGCATTTTTATAGATGTATATATTGTTGTCGATGTTTATAGGTCCATAAAAATTCCGTTAGCGAAAGTGATATGCTTGTGCTGTTTTTATACTTCTTTGAATACATGCGTGAAAATTGATCTAGACCGTTTTATTGAAATTTACTCTTGCGAGGCATTTTCTGCGAGGATTTTAAATTGAATTTTGACCAATTAAATCAGCATACATGGAACTAGGCGAAAATTATTGTTTGTGCTGTGGTGTATGCCGGTGCATCACGAAAGAAGAGTTTTGTTAATAATTAAATCAAAATGCTGGTAACTATGAGTTAGTAGATTTTATATTACTTTTTAAAGTCATAAAAGCAATAAATCCTAGACTTTTACGGTATATAAATTCATGTAAAAATATTAACGTTATTTTATATTTTCTTAACTTCTTAAAACAATAAAAAATAGCTACTCTAATTGCTATATAAATACACTTCTGTTTGTAGGGAAGTGTGCAGATAGTTCACGCCTCGTTAAATTTGTCTTGAATTTGTCATATTTTTCAGTGAAAGCGACTGTATAGTAGTCATAATTTACAATTTATGACGAACAGCGTTTTGTTATTTCGTATAATATTTCTGGCAATGTCAAAATGGCGGATACACAGATTTATGTACCGTATTATCAATTACAGCATAATAGAACAGTGGTACAGCGTGCGTTAATTTCTGTACAATTTTTTAATGCTGTTTTACAAAAAAGCTTCTACTGTATTTAATCGAGTATCCTATAAAAAATATGCAGGGCTTTTTTTATACAAAAAAGGTTCTGGAACTCACTTGTCAATCATTTTACTAAAGAAAATTATATTGAAATATAATTTATATTAATTTTAAATCAGATTTTCCTATGCCACGAAGCGCATAAAAAAATATGATATGATATGAGAGTATTAGTCAAAGTGTATTCAAACCGAATTTTGGTCAATAGGAGAGCCGCAAAAAACAATTATCACTTCTCAGAAGTCAAAAATCCACGTCAAAAGCAATAAAATCGTCTCGGCGCTGTCGCAGTGGGAACGCTCGGTAACGAGTGTTTCCACTGCGACAGCGCCGACACGATTTTATTGCTTTTGACGTGGATTTTTGACTTCCGAGAAGGTCCGTCTCCAAAAAGGATAGTGATGTTACCAGAGTTACCATCAGTAGATAAATCGCGACGGTCTACCCGTCCAGGTCGTTCTCGTGACGACCTAGGAAGGAGGCCTGGTCTAGCGCCTGTATGCGCAGTATGCAGGCGCGAAAGCCAGGCTAGGTACATCCGGTCGCTCATGGGCCGAAACTCCTGAGCCGTGGAAGGAGGGCGTGGGCCCATGGACCTTCCACTTCCGAGAAGGGATAATTGTTTTTTACGCTCTCCTATTGGACAAAATTTGGTTTAGATTTTCTTCATTTGTTTCTCACTCATCAAAATCGTATATTAAAATGTAGCTTCTTATCTTTTCATATTTTGCATCCATACTTTACGTATAGTCCATCCAAGATGAGCGCTCATCATCGTTGTGTTGGAAATAAGGTTGCATGTACGCATGCATGCATACATACTAGAGTCTCCAATTCGAGTAATCGAGTACTCGATACTCGAGTATACTTGTCTATTTTTCAAGTACTTGATAATCGAGTATTTTGAAAATTACTCGATTAATACTCGAAATTATTTTTTTTTTAAATATTTTAGAAACAAAATTAACTTTAACTCGGTCCGGTAAAGGTTAACGTCTTGCTTTTATTTGGCGTGTATGCCCGAAGTCCCGAGTTAGAGCGGTTACTATCAGGTATAATTTTTTCATAGTTCCATAGTTGCATAGTTCCGGTCGTCGGCTATGTTAGTGGGTACGACGGAGAAATTTATTTTGTGTTTTCTGTTCGACAGTCCCGACTTATCTAATTTATGGCAATGAACAATATGAAATATCAACAAAATTTTTTTTAGGTTTTATGACTATGCAGTTGTAGCGTAAAGTGTTGTAAATTGTTTATACTGATCCCTCAGCTTTAAATATAAATCAAAACAATTGTGTGTTTTAAAGGCATTTAAAGTAAAGTCAGTTCTTTGCGAACCGTTTAGCTCTAGAGTGAAAGGGATTCACCCAAATACATCTTCGAAGGATATAGATTAAAATTCTTCGCATTAATCAGAAGGAGTAGAATATTGTATATTGTTAAGAAAAAAAATCTATTCAAGAAGAATTACAAAATGCTATTTTGTCAATAGTCGAAGGAAATAAGAGAAAAGCAGAGAAGGGAATGATAGAAGAGAACATAAAAAGAGAGTTCAAAAAATTTTATATCTATAAAAAGCGAACAGATATAAATTAGAAGCCTTATCCAACGCGTTAATGACAATAAGACCAACATCAACAGCAACGGAAAGGGTTTTTTCCATAACGGGAATAATAAAACCAATGGTTAGCAGTAATATTAAATTCGAGACACTTTTTGCATTATTGTTTTTAAAAAGTATGTTCGTGAAGTTAAAATAATTGTAAAAATTAACATACTAAGTATTTTATTCATTTATTTATATGTGCACGAATTTGAATAATAGCTATTTTGGTACATTTGGTAAATACTCGAAAGTACTCGAGTACTCGAGTATTTTAAAATTTTAATATTCGATACTCGAGTAGTTGATGGTTCGAGTAATTGGAGACTCTAATACATACACAGTTTTCCGCGAATTTGCTTACACTGATAGGAGAACGTTACCAATACTAAATCAGGGCTGTTTTAAGGGTAGGGGACCATACGTTAGAAATTGAATTAAAAATTATAATGTTATATTTTTATTATAAATTATTGTCATGTTGTGGTATTTTGTAATCAATAAAACAATTCCTGTAATATTCTATTGGTATTTTAAAAAATATTGTATTGAACAGATATTCAACCTGGAAAGTGATACCAAAACTGCTCTCATGTTTTTGAGTTAAATATATTTATAAATAAACAAAATAAGTAAGAAAATGATATTTTACACTTTCCTCAACAAATTAAATTAAAAAAGTAAAAATTAATTGCACTTGTAATTTCACATGGTCACCATATTTTATTTTCTCACTAATACTGTGACGATGAGCGTTCATATCTTGGACGGACTGTAGCTTCTTATGATAGCAATATTTTCTATCGTTTCTGTTATTTTTTAGTGGGACCATTGATTGAGAAGTAACCGAATTTTTTTAATTTTTAAACTTGAGGTTAAACTTTTACACTTAAATATAAAGATAATAAAAATAATGACGTCATATTAACGTAAAAATAAAGTTACGCAGATTGTCAATCGCTTTTTAAAAATAAAAATACCATAAAAAAGCGATTCCACAAAAAAGCCCTGGAAAATATGTATGACATAGAAGCTTAGAAATCTGCAAAATATTTAAGTAAACGTAAGTGTTATTATTGAGTAATCGTGATACTATATGTCATTATAATATCCTGCATGTTATGTAAGGCAATTTACCATAATTATACTAATATTTCGAAAACATTACTATGAACTTCGTCTCAAAATTAAGTTTAAACTTTACGAGAAAGCTTTACGATCCCCGCAGTGCAATTTCGAAACTGTTACGACGATCGATTTAAACTCTAGATAACTATAACGTTCAACGACGCATTGAAGATTATAAATTGATACGCGTTACCCTCGCTAGCATAACAGCAATTAATCCTAAGCTTTTTTCGCTGTCTTTGGATTAAAAATAAACTTTTCTGTGGTCGCCAGCAATTAATTAACTAGAACCGCCGATCGCTCGAGCTTTCTAGTTTGATTGTATTTTTTTTCATTTGCTCATTTTATAATAATTTATAGGCGTTTATCTTAATCGCTTGTTTTGGACAGGTTAACGACATGTAATGCATACATATTTCAATAGGTAATTTGTAAGAATGCTACTTAATGTCTCGGATACGCCCACGTGAAACTCCACCGATTCATCTATTTCTATCCTTATTCGCTCGCGAAAGTCTATACATACATTTTACTAATTATGTATTTTTTATTGTTTCAGGTACGGAAAGAGGAAGACTCCGTCGCTGATTGTTTGTTGTGTATGAGTGTGAAATAGTTTATCTTGCGCGCGTGTAAGTTAACAAAAATAATAATCAGGTATTGTGAGAAACGGCCTTACACAATCGAAATCATGTAAGTGTCTCGTATGTATAATATTTTATTTATATATATGTATATATGCGAATAAGCATTATACGAATTCCGCATAGGTGTATGTTTCTCAGCGCATTGTCTCGTTTTCATTTTTTGCTGATTGAAGGCATAATTGAAATTGAACAGAACAAACGCCGTTACTGCTAAATAAGTCACAGTACTATAAAAACGATTCCCCACATGCTGTTTTTCTGTTTCTACCAAAATAGATCAACGATAGATTAAATTAATTAATAATAAACATATAACGGTAATTTAACTTCATTTTCCGTAATTTAAAAAAAAAACAAATGAAGGATATCTTCGAATTTTTTATTATTAATCAAACATTTTCTATATTTCATTAATAATGAAAAATAATATCAATGAAATGGCCGTCTCTGAGGATCGGTTGCTGCAAAAGCAGCAACCGATCCTTTCGTTGACTTTTTCATACATTTCGCGGATGTTGGTTTTTAGGCGCTCCAACGTTTCGGGGTTTTAGAATCATAGGCACGAATCTTACCGTAACTTGACAAAAAAAAACCAACGACGTTAAATCGCATGATATTGCCAGCTAACGACACCAAAACGTGAAATAATGTGTCCTGGGAACATTCCAATTAAAACATCCAACGTTGCACCCAATATGTGGCAAGTTGCGCCGTCTTCTTAGAACCACATGTCTTCAACATCAATATCTTTGATTTCGTGTCAAAAATAATCGTTTTTCATGCGCCTATAGCGCTCAGCATTGACTGTTACAGTCCGACCTTCATCGTTTTCAAAAAAGTAAGGCCCAATGACGCTACCTTACCACAATGCGCGCCACTCACGCACTTTTTGGGCATGTAATGCTCTTATGATTTACATGCAGCGTTTCCTTCATCATATGCAGTAATTTTACTTATTAACATACCCAGAGAAATGGGAATGTGCCTCATCAGAAAATAAGATTTTCTTTTATAAATCAGTCAATCATGGTTTCTGGGCTTCGGTTGTTGTGTTATCTGAATTTTATACGGGGTCTAGATATTAGACAAACAATCTGCGTAAATTCTTCGCCATAAGAAAAGTCCAAAAGCTGCGAACGCCGACGAATCGACAATTCCTGGTATTCGGCCACACTTACAGCAGCAATTTTCTCGGCTATGATGCACATGCCTTACTCTATCTCTAAAGCTTCCAGTGTCTTCAATTTTTTTCACTACTTTGCGAATTGTTCGCTCAGTAGGACGATACAATTGATCATAATCTTCCCGTAAAATTCGGTACACGGTTCGTACAGAATTGATATTTCTGTAGATCAATAGACAATTTTAACGCGTTGAGTGGTGGTTAAGCGATCCATTTCATAAATGTTTTGTTGCAAACTAATGCCTGCACTACACTCTCTGGAAGTTGGCCAAGGACGGAGAATATAGTCAGTTACTTCGGTTGAGTTCGGTTCTGCCCGCTCTAAAATCTCTCGGAAGTTGTCCAAGGCTACCGAGAACGGGAGGTAAAGTGGGGGTAATTCAGTCGACTTGGCCAGCTTCGAGCGCTTTCGAACATTGTCAGCCGAAGTCAAAGAGACCGAAGTCGGAGCTGCTCTTTCGAGTGCGAGCGGTGAAATAATTCTCCTTTCGCTCCTTCGCGTGTTAAGTGACGAGAGTGAGAGAGATAATGATATGATGTTTCGCAAACTGAGATAGAACGAGTAACTCGGTTCAATTTCAGTATGCGCGTAGGCGTCCTATGGTCAACCCGCATGACGAGCGCTGCTCAATTAAATAATTAAAAAATAATCAGTGGTACTTGATTTTGCTAAAAAAAATCGTTTCGAATATCCTTATGTATTTTCCTAGATCGGTTTATATAAATGTCACACCATTACGAATTCTTATTTAGAATCGATGGCGACAAATTCTAGGATAGTCACAGATGTGGTGTTCGTATTCTGAAGTATCATTTTTATGCCTAATGGCATTTTGCAAAAGCCGACAAAAATTTTGCGTAAATTAAATATTTACGACCGAAAAGTTTTCACTGATATTGTATTGGTGAGTGCCCACACAAACTTTTATAATTTCAGTAGTGTAATTTTAATAATATGACAATTTTAAAATTGCGATTATTTGGCACAGAAGCCGCCGTCTATACGTTATTCACGGCCGCCGTCCGGACGGCATATGAAATTTTCGACAGTGTGGTCGCTTACTCGAAATCGTAGGTCTCGGCCGACTTCAGTTGTAACTTCGGTTCGGACAACTTCCAGAGAGTGAGTTCAGGCATAACACTTGACACTTTGAACTTGCGTGATAATTGACAGCTGTCTGATTTGCAGTGCTGCCAACATAGGAAACTCGAATTGGATCATACTTTTATAAAATTAAGTTCATACAGATTTTAATAGTAATTTATTTATTTAAATTAAATTAAGACAATTGTGACCAAACAGATTACTCCAATGCGTCACTAAGGTCAAAAAGCAGTACACATTAATATTACAATACAATAAATTAATGGCTAGTAAGAAGGAAAAAATCATAAAATATTACAATTAAATTATACGACTCGGATCAGCTCCTCGTAGCTGACATTAAACAGTTCAATGTGCAATGCCAGCGTATTAAGGAGCCGGATGGCGACAGCCATAAGCGAGTCGGCCAGAATGGACTCTTAACGTTCACAAAAAGAGGACGCGATCACGATTTTCGTAATAATCCCAGAACCCAAAACAGAAATTACTCAAAAATACTCGGATTGTCGACAGAATCCTTCAGTAGTTGCTTAGCGACATATAACTTTCTGCGAGAACTCGGCGAATCATATCTCAACGCTACTAAAAAAAGACGCTGGGATACAAGAACGGACAATAACCATAAATTCTCTAATAAAGGTATCAAGAATATTTTCTGAACTCTTTCGATTAAGAAAGATTATTTGGTTATTCGTGGATCTTAAATTATAGACCCCGATGCAAGAATACTGTGTGCATTAAAATGTCATAGAAGACGCGGATAACTGACGGATCGTCAATGTGAAGTTGTATTAGTTGTCTAAAGAATCGAATAATTCTATCATCAAAGAAAGTAGTTTTGGTACACAGGAGCAATTATATGTTTATTCATTCATTTAACTGCGTTTTCTTATTTCTAGCCAAGCTAATTTAAATATTTACTCCTTATAGCTCGGTTATATATGTACATACATATCGCTAAAAATACGACTTAACCCTAAAATCTTCGGGCTAACTAAACTTGATATCTCACCGTCATTAACAGAGCAGATAAAATGTAAAAGGTTTTAGGTCCCTAATTTGTACCTTGTTTTTATTTCGTTACATACCACTCTCAAGTTAATTTTGTATTCTTGATGAAAATGCTTTTTGTACCGCGAGAGTTTATTGTCATATTCGCCGCGAGTTAGTTAATTAAATCATGTTGTTACATATTTTTACAGTGTAACTTTTTTATGTGTGCGTTACGTTAACATTTTCACGTGTGTAAAGATTTTAACTTACATGGTTGAGAAAATTAATCACGTTTATAGGAACATTTATTATTTTAAATTGCGTTTTATAAAATATAATATATATATATTATATACATATGTATATTATGTATTTAAAATTGTGTTATATATAAATTACTAATCAAGCTTAATTCTAAAATTATTTTCATATCCAAAAATTACAACTCTTACACTAAATGAAAGAAAGAAATGCAATTTTCATTACTAATTATACAGTATGAAAATTATACTGTGTTTATAGTACCTAATGTTGCGTGTTTATATATTATAAAAATGAATAGAATTCGTGTTAACTTTCAATCTCAATAATGAATTTCTAAAAGATTTTATAATAATTGCTTTTTTATTATACGTGATTTTCGTGTATAACCAGAATATTAATGGATATTGCTGTAATATTCCGGTTTATCGTTAATATATTTTATAACTTAATATGTGACGGATGATCTTGAACATTTTTTAATAGTTAATATCGTACCTGTATAAGGGTACATAAAAGTAGCACATAATATCTAGAAACATATAATATTATACAACATGATAGACCAGTTGTGTATTAGTTAGTAACTAATTTAAATTGAAAGACCTAGGCTCGAATATCAAATTTCCAAAAAGTATTTCTTCTGAAAAATTTCATTTTTAAATATATAAAACACCTTTATATATTTACATACTAATAATTTTTTATTTACATAATATGTATAAATGTTACAGTGAATGTGTATTTCAGTAAAGTTAAATTTTCATTAGTAAAGTCCAAATACATTTTCACCAGTAGATACATACTTCTACTAGCGAAAATAAAATTTAACTGATATGCTGCTCTAAAATATCTATGAAGCTCAATTTGACAGTTGCGAAACGTCCATTTTCTGTTCAAACCCAAACCTAACCTAATATAAGTTCTAAAATTAATTATAGTATAAAAATAAGCCAACTCTCAAGGGAAAATAAGCTGAAGAATAAGTACAAACAGACATCGCATCTCTCATATTGCTCCATAGTTTGTCTGCATTTTGATATTACACTATGTTTTAAAAATATGATAGCTATCCCTACCGATATTACTACGGACTTCTAATACAAGAGGGCTGATCAAAGTATATTCAAACCGAATTTTGGTCAATAGGAGAGCGCAAAAACAATTATCACTTCTCAGAAGGTAAAAATTCACGTCAAAAGCAATAAAATCGTGTCGGCGCCGTCGCAGTGGGAACGCTCGGTAACGAGCGTTTCCACTGTGACGGCGTCGGCATGATTTTATTGCTTTTGACGTGGATTTTTGACTTCTGAGAAGAGATAATTGTTTTTAGCGCTCTCCTATTGGTCAAAATTAGGTTTAGACGCTATTCATTTGTTTCTCACTCATTTAAAATCGTATATTATATATGTTTTTGCGCTCTCCTATTGGTCAATAGGGAACGCAAAAACAATTATCACTTCTCAGAAGGCAAAAATTCACGTCAAAAGCAATAAAATCGTGTCGGCGCCGTCGCAGTGGGAACGTTCGTTACCGAGCGTTCCCACTGCGACGGCGCCGACACGATTTTATTGCTTTTGACGTAGATTTTTGACTTCTGAGAAGGGATAATTGTTCTTTGCTCTCTCCTCTTTGTCAAAATTCGGTTTAGCTGTGTTTTATTCGATTCTCACTCGTAATATTGTTATAAAAAGTCTTAATATAAACGCTTCATAATCAAGTGTTTTCACCGCGATGGCACGATTTTATTGCTTTTGACCTTAAATAGAAATTCACTATATGGCAACACTAAGCAGTAAAGAAAACGCGACTAATTATCAAGTTAATATTGTGAGTAGATATTTTTAATGCATATTTAAAATTATTTCGCATAAAATGTGATTCAGAAAATATGTCGCAACGGTGGCTTATTTTTATATTTATTTGTAGCATACGCCTACCTATTATTATTTATTCAGGAAATTATACTACGATGCCATTTTTGTCATGAGGCCCGGAATCATTGTTTGCCCAGGGCCCGTGTTCACTATTGGCCGTGTTAAAGTAAATAATTGAACTTTGTATAGTTGATTTACATTTATGATAAAAAAAATCTATAAAATTTGGATATACTCTTTAATATTAATACATTTTGTGTGCGCCCTCGGGGCAGTAGTTGGACAACGCTGATGTAGAAGATTATATTTTGTAAAAACAAACATCAATAACGGAATAATATCAGCTGTTGTTATTTTCCTTGTTCCAGATTTTGAAACCTGAATCTCCCAGGAAAAGCGATAGTTATTTATTATCGTTCATTCTGTCCATTCGACAAAACTTGACAGTGATGATCGGTTTTCGATTGGCCTATATACATATAATAGTATATATAATAAGGCCTCGCATATTTTATTATTAATAAACTAGATGTCACTGATCTACAGATTTTGTCTGGTCTCTGTCTACTGATTTAGTAGTTGTTTATTATGTTTAACCGTTGTAAAGCATTAGGCTAACGCATGTCATGTTGCAACGGAAAATTTACAATAAATAAATATATTTGATAATGTGAACTACTCGAATTTTGTTGTGTTTTTTAAATTTAGATTTAAATGTTATTATGCGTATAATGTAGCTCTAATTTCAATATTAAATTTTAGTTTTAAAGTAGGAGTTCAAAAATTCTCTAAAAGTTAGTACTCTATCCTAAACTATTATTTTATTGATCAGGTAAGCCTAACCGAAAACAGGATGGGTTAATTAATAAGTCAGATGTCAAAATTGTATCTCTATTCGTGATGTATTTAAATACAGATGGACCATACATTTTTCACTTGAAAATTTAATAAAAAAAATACAGATCGTATGATAATATTTTTTTTATTTTTAGAAAAAGAATACAAATGATAATTTAAAAAATATTACTTTTGTGTTAATTGGATAAAATTTGTATTCAAAAGTTTACGTTAATTGTAACTTTGATGATAATCCTGACATAATTTATTTTATTTTCGATTATCTGTCGGGATTAATCTCGTGTTATTATATTTACTTCTATCACGACTATCATCTAGTAATTTTGCATTCCATTAGAATAAAACAGTTGAGAATCATACGTATGCATCTCAATTTTCATTTGTAATATGCAAGTAGCACTCACCAGCTTTTGAAACTCGCATATTTGGTTTTAGTGTTGTGTTGTTATAGTTCTTAACAGTGGCTTCTCTATATAAAAAAAAACAATCACACTAAGAGCTCTTTTTCTTAGTACATATAATACATATGTGTGTATGTATATTATGCATACAACACACTATCCCTGTATTGTCAACGCATCGGCACGAGAATCGTTTCCGCCAAGTTCACTTCAAGCTCGACGGTTAGCATTTCATAGCTTTCCGATTTCTCGATTGTTAATCCAATATGTCGTGTGTCCATTAAAATCACGCATCGTCGCGCTTGTTGACACCGCCGGACAATCACGTGTCTATTATAGTGACATTTTTATGTGTGTTCCTAACGCGTGTCGTTTATTATGTACGTATGTACGTTTTAACGCGACCTGCCTTAACTATTATTTCGGGCTCATGTGCCATACACACGTGGCCGTTGTGATTTATGGATCGTTATCATCAGAGACTAGAATAGCAAAATAGGCGTTTTGTGAATCGTATATTTTTGTCGCGGAAGAGCGATCTTTCGACGTGGATCTCGCGCTGTGATGATGTAGTTATTAGTATCTTGATGGTTAATAAAATTCTAAATGACGAGAGGCAACGAAGCGTTTTGATTGAAATGATCTTGCTTATTGAGTGGTATCGTAGTACAACACGTAATATGCCAACGGTGATTGCACAAAATGTAGCCATTACACTTTAATTACATCTCGCCTGCGAAGAATTACGATGGTTGGAATTTTGATACCATCAGGTTTTTGCGTGTATTTAAATTAGAAACAGGATTCCAGTTCTCTTATCGCAAATTTGGCTAATAATAAATATTTCTTAATTGCTTACTTTTATGTATTTTTATTAAGAATTAAGTTATGTCCTGGTTCCATACATCAGGGGTGTATATTTTTCATATAAGACAAATATTTCAGTTATAATTAATGTTGTGCAACAATTTGATTCACATTTATATCATATCCGAAGAGGGTTGAACTCTAGATTCTAGACGTCAAGCTGGACTAGGTTTGACGTGAAAAGGGAAGTGGCGGCTGTCTAAAACTCGGTTGATTTCCATTAAAAAGTTATTAATTTGGACGCTGTGCATCCAGTTTTATACACATGACATCTTGAGGGAGGTTTAGTGATCGACCACTTTTCGCCACCACGGCCAATTACGACAATTTGGAGGTGTGACCACAAAGGGAAAACAAAATCAATTGATTAAAATATGAAATTAATAAATATTCATATACTTTTTTTAAATAATTATATTATTTCCTCAAAAATGTATGTACACGAGAAAATTAAAATAATACATTCAATTTAAGGCCAAAATTATTTATAAATATGAACAAACTGTTGTTAATATTTATTGTTTTTTCAAAGAAAAAACAATAAATATTAACAACACGTTTGTATAAGTATCAGCATATTTATCAAATTAATTTTAAATCAAAATACTTTATTAAATTTAAACAATTATTTACGACACAAAAAGTATATTTATTAAAATTATCAATATGCTTTCGACTCTTAAATCAAAAATACCTAATTGCGACATTATTATTTAACCCGGAGATTTTTCTTGTAAAACCGGATAAAAATGTTAAAAGCTAGTGTATAAATATTTATTAATATCTTATTTCAATCAATTGATTTTCTCACTTTGTGTCCTATTAATATTGAAATCAAATAACTTTCCTTAAAAAATATTCGTATGAACAATCGCCTTGTGAGCGATCGATTTGTGGCCAATTTTCTTTATGAGAAGTTGTCTTATGTCCAATGCTCGTGTGAGCAATAGTCTGTTCCCCGGTAATAAAATCGCATGTCTATTGGAGCACATTTCGGGTTGCCAATCCCTTAATATTTATGACTGGCTCACTCGGTAAATAGTAAAGTTGATGAATAGATTACACTCTTAATGCCAAAAAAGTATTGTTTCTCACGGTCGGTGCGTCAATTTCGATAAAAGCTCATAAGACTGCAATTTGTAATTGCCGATGTACGCTGATGGTCGTGGACCCCACACATTTTGGAAAGAGATAAATTGTAAATAAGTCAGCAATTAGCACAATTATTATAACCCAAAGCCCTTTATTGAATGTAAAATTATTTATAATATAATTTAAATTAACAAAATGACTCCCAGGAGACCAGGTAGTATTATTTTAAATCTACTACTGTAACATGTATATATGTGTAAGGTAGATTTACAACAACAGTGATATCTCGACTGTTTTGAGACAAAAATATGTTTCTCACAATTTTTATATTTGTATGAGAAATAAATTTATCAAAAATATATGCGAGAATTATAGATTTTTTCCTAGAAGTTATTGAACGTTCTTTGACAGTCAGCACGCGGCATTTAAAGTTTAGAGAATAATTCATAAATTTATTCGACTCATTTTCAGATTGTTTCGCAAATATATTTAATAGACCACCTGTGTGTTAAATTTTTATTTTTCATATATGTAGAACAATAATATGGATGAATAATAAAAACAATAATTTATGTACATGTTTATTTATTGTTAAAAATCAGCTGAGGGTACATATTAGCAACCTACGGCCCATGAGCCGGTCCCGGCTTACTGTCTCAATTTATTTGCTACGCATTTCCCTAACGATAGCAATTTTTTTATAAATTATATTAATTAGTTCCCAGTTTATTTAGCCACGCAGTGAAATTTTTTATATTTGCTTCATACCAGACTACTACAATAGTTGGCTTTTCTTTTGATCTATTATCTAGTAATTATACTAAGTGACCTACTAAGCTGAAAAAGTTGTTAATTCAACAGGAATAAATACAAAATAAATTAACTATGCATTATTTAAAATATATACAATTATAAATGAGAACAAAATGGGGTCCATATTAGCCATATACTGTACACGATATTTATCTATAAAACAGATACCCAATCAAAGTTAAACTTAATATATATTTTTTTACAAAATTGTATTTATATTTCAATGTTATTCAAGCAAGAACCTGTACATTATATTGTATATTTATATTTAGAATATTACCAAGAATCTCCCATTGATTATAGACAGCTCAAGTGGTTGTTTTTGTTAGCTTCGTCTTTTCTGGAATAGTTTTGTCTAGTAAAGCTTGTAAATAACACAGGAGATTTTCTTGAAAATATTTTATTCGATTTGTTTTGATGTCTATATTAACAAGAGGTTTGGGTTGCGAATTTTTATGGTCATCGACGTAGGCGGGATGTACAGATAAGTTTAACGATTAATAGTTTCGTTTTATTACGCTACATAGTTCTTATTATATAATTTTCATGTAGGTGGAAGGTTGCTATACCATAATTCCATAATAGGTACTTTGCCTAGAGCGTGGGGGTCTCTCCCTTATATCCGGCCCTGCTTTAGAACACACTCAGAAGCGAATTTATTTTATGGTATGACTAGCACTTACGGCGATTTAATACTTTGATGTTAATGAGCTATGCTAATGTTGACTATTTAGTTGTTTATTTGATGAGTGTTACGTACGAATTGTATAGGTAAACTAAACCCTTTGTTCGCTGTTGTGCGTCATTGCATTTTGATCCAGTTTGCCTTCCTTTCTGATACATTGCCAAGAACAACATCGGAAAAAAACATCCGTCGAACGCTTTCGACGCGGAAAACTTTTTTCATTTGCGCCAGTGTAACAAATTGTAGTACTCTTCCTTGCCACGACGAATGGCATGTGTGTGTGTTTGGACCAAGGATGCTGTACATATTGCTTTTAATTAAAAATCCTTTTAAGCATAATGGACCACGGCTAGCAGATGATGCCCGCGCTCTGTAAAATACACTCCGAATCGAGACCATTTCGGTAATCGAAAATGAAATTGGATTGTTATCTACGTCGGAAACTTTTCCGTTTTCTCAAAACGTGTCCATATTTAATATACGGTGTTTGCGTGCGTTCGTAGTAAAATTCGGATTTTATGATTGCGCTCCGAGGAGGAGGCTGGTTTTACAGTCTTATTTGTGTTATTATCGTCGTATTATTGTATTTTTATATTATTACGATGTTTCCCTTTTCCGAGTGAATATGAAAATATTAATAAGGAGAATCGCTTTGTGTCAAATAAGTACCAGTATACGAACATATAACTACAATACAAATTACGAATATCGCTTGTCGTACCTTGAATAGCTAGTACAATTATCATAAATAATACACCATTAGTTTACCTCTGGCATTATGTCTATAATTTATTACAGACATACTGTCGCTTTCTTGGTTTTTAAGAATCCAACCTTTGAACTCAAACATATATTAGTCTCTCGTACTTATTTCCCATGTAAAATATAATGTATAATACGTAAGTTAATTTAAAATTTATGAATGTACTCCTAATTATCTATCATCATACAAAATCAGACAGTTATTCATTTAAATTATTTATGTTAAAACCATAAAATTAATAACCAATTGCGAAAATTGTTTGATACTTTGTAGGGCACGTAACCATCCGATCTCATTCTACGCGTTATTAGATTTTATACGGCAGGCAGACGAAGTCAAAATAAATAAAATCATTTATCTTAAATCACTCTTCGCGTGGCATGCGATCCTAATACTATCATATTGTACTTCTTATATTTTTTATGATATATATTCATAATTTAGTGCAATACGGAATGTATTTTTCTTTATACTTAGTGTGTATCGTTTCGAAGTGCATACGAAGTTGATGTATTTTATTATACAAAACTCATAGTATTATCAGCATATTTACTGTCATTAATGAAAGTTCAAAATGGAAATAACTCACCGTTATAATATTGGTTTATTATTATGTAACACAATAATAAACTACTGGTAATTTTTGAATAACATTGAATATCTGTTTTATGAAAAACAGTAAGATTAAAAATAAATTGATACTACTTTATTAGTAAGAAAAGTAACTCTCCTGTCAGTGTCAAGTAGAACGAGTTTGAACTTTTTGCAGCATTTCAAGCCATTTTAGATTAATATTAACTTTGATAAATTTTCATGGAACACTTAATCACTTGACAGGGGAACTTTGTTAATTATATTCATAGTTTCATTTTAAAATTATTAGCATTATTTTTTTATTTTATTATCGATTCTAAATTTTAATGCGGATTTTGAACGATGTTGTTGGATATTTAAAATAAATTTTATTTGTCTGAAATATTTTTAATAAGAGCTTTATTTTACCGTTATAATAGTATATTGGTAAAAGTAAATACATGCTCTTCGGCAATTTATTATTTAATCCAATATAAATATGAAATATCGGAAACGCGAGATAAAAATCCTGGTTAGTGTATACGTAATATATTATTTTAATAGTATAATTATATTGTTAAGATTTTGAAGTATTAATATTCATTATTATTAAAAATAAGTAGGTGTGTTTTAGAAATACATTAAATATGTATATTATTTATCAATAAATTTGAGCATGAAAATAATATATGCCAAAGATCTAGTTAACCGCATATATGTAAGGGGCCATTGAAATGATTTATTGTGATCGTTATGTACATTTGGCCGCATAGCTTGATTTTTTTTAGATATTTAACTTATATTGGCTTTCACTTTTTTTTAAATAAATACGTCGCGACATATATTTAGCCGCGCAACGCAAACTATCTAGATATGAAGAACTGTCATTTTTCTTTAAAGACAAAATTTATTTGGCTGTGTAGCAAATATTTTTTTTGATACATAAAAGTAACATTATATTTGGATATAAAAATCGTACTCTGCATCATTAATTTTTAATCGTCATTATATATTTTTGATTTTTATTAGTTTTAAACCGACAATATTATAAAAATATATTTTTTAATAATATTAAATGTTAGAATTTATTAATATCTCAATTTTGTATCTAATGTAATTTTATTCGTAGTATTCAATTACATTGTACTAGTCTTCAATTATGCTCTTCTAATCATACACCACTGACCATACATATGTGCCAATTATTTATAAAATTTACTTGGTTTAATAATATAAACCTTAATCTGTCGACTTTTGGAAGGGTCGAACTCTCGATGTTCTAAAATAAGGCATTTGATCATTAGTGCATCCAATTAAATTTGTGAACGATTTGGTTGTTTAACTTTTACACCTTTAGAT
Source organism: Plectrocnemia conspersa (assembly GCF_051122295.1). Lineage (NCBI taxonomy): Eukaryota > Metazoa > Arthropoda > Insecta > Trichoptera > Polycentropodidae > Plectrocnemia > Plectrocnemia conspersa. The sequence continues at coordinate 18,416,976 of NW_028277166.1, read as the reverse complement.
GTTTTTGAGTACCAAAAAAATGATTCTTAAACCTAAGCATAATCTGTAATACTTTATCTTATATCTGGGGACCCGACAAAGCCGCGCCGGACAATCCCGCGCCGACTAAGCCGCCCCGACATAGCCGCGCAAGACAATCCCGCGCAATACAACCCCGATAAAGCCGCGCCGACATTGCCGCGCAAATCAAAATTATAAAATTGAATAAAATGAAAGAAAATGATTTTTTTAATTCTAATTATTTTGTTTTGTGGACAGCTCTATCACTAATGATTCGCTTTTTGAACAGTTAGTCATAGATTGGATGATGCTGGACAGCTACAAAATATACCGAAATGAAAATAAATCAATACAATATCATTAAAAAAAGGTTAGGTTGTTTGGTTCTACAGTGAAAGTCGGCGCGAGCGGTAGCGAGACGCCTCCCTTTTCCTATATATATTTGTAATTATTAATAAATAAAAACCATGTTATAAAATGAATTTTGTTTTGACTTTGCGCGGCTATAACGGCGCGGCTTAGTCCTTATATCTACGTATATTATATTTATTAATATTCATATTATTTGACGATCGAGTTACATAGGGGTGTATTATTTCATTGAATTTTAACTAGTCGCTGCATTTTATGCGCATGCAAAGCTTACGAAATGTGCATCTGTTTGAAAATATGCACACAAATATAACTGGAGCGCTCGACTTGGCGACCTCTTTCCGCTTACTCGCGGCTTTCTCGCGAAAAGCGTTTTTCTTGCGAACCCCACACCGCCTTTCATTTATTCATAAACCGCTGTTCTGTAAATAGAAACGGATCGCTTCCATGTGACATTCCAGAGATCGATAACGCTGCGTTTTATCGTCAATCTTTCGCCGAGCAATTCGCGTCGGGCGTGTTTATGTTTTTTTTTCGCCGAATCGGCAACTTTGCGCACGTTTCATTCCGTATGCGCATACATTTGACAAGCTTTCCAAGCGTTTTCATACGTCACGCTAATAATATTTGACATTAAGATCGATCGTTTCTCTGGCCGCTCTATTGTGTGTAATCCGTTGCAAAACGTTAAACCTCTGCCCGTCTCTCTCTCGTTATCTGTGCAAAACGTTGGCAGATCTCGCGTCTGCTACAGTTCTTGCCGCGAGCCTTGAGAGCGCTTGACCTTGCCTCTCTCGGTGTTAACGACTCTTATGACGAGAACTAGTCTTCTTGCGAGTATATCTAGCTAGCATTTGACAAAATGCAAATTTATTCGTCCGCCGGTTTTGTTTGTTACTAAGATTATTAAAAATGCATAAATGTACGCAAAAAGGCAATTATTCCAAGCAGCGGCGTAACCGTAGTGATGTTTGAGGGAGCCTGCGTACTTTGCCCGCTTCGAATTTCATTGTGACTCGTCGGATGATACGAATAATTACCTATTGTTGCGAGATTTGTATGTGGAAGATAAAATGACCCTCGAAATTTTTACAGTTAAATCACATTTTTTGTATGTATGTATAGAATAAAACATGTACATTACATTTTTAATAATGCCGTAATTGCTCCTTTATCATTTTTAAGTGTCTTGCACGACAATGGAAAGACTATAAAGTTCAATTTATGTTTGATCGTTGTTTTGTGCAACAACGATAATAATTATAGTAACTCGCAATCGTGATCGATAGACAGAAAGAGCCGGAAATAAAATGTAACGATGTGGTGTTAGTTGCATTGTGCAGATTTTTGAAAATGGTAGTCAATTCCGGTGATGTACACTCAGTATACACGCTAACGTGCGTCAAAATTATAATATTATTACCAAAAAATCATTATAATAATAAACAAAGTTGAAACGTAACAAGTATTGTAATACAAGTGCTAAAATGCATTAAAATTTGCGATTAATATGTATACATAATATCTTCAGCGACACGCGTGCATTCTAAAAAGCAATTCAGGACATTGTATGGGTAGTGGGAGAGGTTCCAGATGTAGGTCAAGTGGAAGAAGTGAGACTAAGCCATACTCTTTTTTACACCACGTGTAAAAGCAAATTGATTGGTTTGATTGGAGTATACAATATATAATTAAATGTTTTTACTTAAGCGCGTAATTGGCAAAACTCATACGTTTGACTGTATTTGTGAAATTTTAACCTGTTTTTAACTATATTTTTTTTTCACGTCTGATAATTACTTATATATAAAGTATATGTATTACGTTATAATGGCAAACTTGTGAATATTTACATAAGTTGATATGTATACTTGGTGTACATCATAGGAAGACAAAGATTAAGAGCGTGTTTAAGCGTATTTTGCCGCGCAGTAGGAAGATTTCCAAAAATATTAGCTATTATAACTCAACACAAATATATTAAAATCGGTTTGTTAAATAATAAAGTATTTTTCTTATTTTTTTAAATTTTAAGATCATATTCTAGAAAGTAATCTAATAAAGGCAAAATCTATTCGCTAATACTTCGCTCCTATAGAACAATGCAGAGTTTTATGTAAAGTAACCAAGATGCTAACATTATGTTACCTTAACTAACCCTCTACCCCCCCCCCCCCCATATAATGTTTACGTTGCTACCTAGCTAGTTTTAGTATAGCTTCTGTTCTATGTTTGAAGAACAATAAAATAAACGATTTTAAGAAAACCGCATTAAGCGCCGTTGCTTTTAGAGATACATACATGCAATTCGGCAGCCGGTCAAAAGAGCATGCGTCAAATTAGCGCCGTCATATGAGCGCTGCGTCATAAGAGCGTTTACCAAAGCAGCGCTGTAACAAAATAGCGTACGTCAAATGCGCAGACAGTCATATGATCGTTTGACAAAAGAGAGCACGTCATAAAAGCGCAAAAATACTTGGAGAAAATCAAGTAATGAATTATTTTAGGAATTAGGTATACAAAATATATGTAAATTGTGAGAAATTTACAAAGAATAAAAATTCACGAGATATAGGCGGTAAAATTAGTATTTTATGTGCCAGAGCATAATGACGATTAAAATGATTAGCCAATGAAAACATTATTATTTATTAATTATTAGGTACATATGAAAATATGGCTCCCCAACCCCATACGTACGATATATGTACATATATTTTGTACTAAAACGAAACGCTGATTTTGAATTTATCCTTAGATTTGTTCTGTAATGTTTCATTAAACTGACAAATAATTATCGACTCGACTTGCAATGAATGCGTACAGTTATAGAGCAGGTATATGGCCCGTCAGACCTTTTTTTCATTTATTTTAGACAAGTATACTTTATCGCGAATGTCGGTTGAGTAGTTATATGGTATCTGGAACTTTTTAATCATTATCGCTTGTGCTTTTTCTGGTTTTAAGATACATATACTTTAAACATGCTTTAAACGTCTACCATAACCATGCTTTTAAAACACTAGAACTGTTATAGCGTAATCCGTAATTCGATAACTGACTGATAATCCGTCTGTCTAATGTGTCATATGTGTAATATTTACTTGCAGGTGTTGATTGTCATTTAGATGTAACGCGTTGACTTGTAACGTAATACGATTTACATTAAATAAATAAAACACTGTAAAAAATCTGTAGTTGTCAACTTTTTTGGTTATATGATAAATAACTTATATCATATATAATTCAATGTAAGCTCTATATGAATCTAAAAATCTTTCTTGAAGTAAGTCACAGAAGATAAACTTAATTTACTTTTATATATAATATTTAGAGAGAGAGAGTAGAATACTAGATAACTGTTTTCTCTCGATTACATGGCGTCAGATGCGAACGCGTCGAATTGCCTATTCCTATTGCAATACAAACTGCCAGACCGCGATGCCTCTTTTGTTGTAATAATTTGCATCTTGGCAGACGAGCCTCTTCGTTGTAATGGAATACAATTGAACGTACGTTGGCGGCTTTTCATTCATTACCATCGCCACGTCACGTCAACTTCGAAGACAGCTTGAGGCGCATCTTTCCATTGGCCACCACCCACCCCTTTAAACCGTTTTAATAATGGATCGTAAGAATTGCGTGGGCGCTCATACGTTCATTAAAGAGATTTCTGAAAGTTTAATTTTACGCGCGCGCGATGGTCCCGTGGGAAATTTCGCGAGTACCCCGCTCAGTTTTTGGACGTGCGAAAATCATAAAACGAAAAAGTAAACACGTAGCATTCGCCTATACACGTAGATACGAACCGGCAATATCGCGTAAATGAAAACTGCATGAAAAATACACTACTCGTACAACATCCCTGAAAATTCGACTGTCTTTTTATTTTTTCAGATCGCAGAAAAAATTAAAATAAACACAAATGAAATTAAAATTGATTTTAGTACACTAATTTCGGTATTTTTAGGTTGATATTTTACTTTAAAAACACTTACTTAATTAAAAGTTTTAGAATAATTTGGGAGTTTCTCAAGTACAGTTCACCAACTGGCATTTCATTTAATAAAGATTTATTTGGCTGCGCAGCACAAACTTTTCTAAAAAGTATGAAAGTATCTTCAACAGTTAAATACGCACATTTTCGGTCAAGCATATAAAATATAATACATACTATCAGTAGAAAGTAACCTATTATGTTATAATTTTTTTTACATACATATATAATAAAGTGACCACAAGAAACTATGTGTAGAATATATTTTTTCGCATAAATATTTTATTGATCATTTTTACATTATATAACATTTTTGAATTTTTTACTTTCTCCCCTAGACATTCTGAATTATGATATATTTTTGAATAGCTGCTATTTCATTAATGTTTTCCCAATCTCATATAAACGATGTTAGCATGTTAACACTACAACTTTTTCAATTGCATAACGTTTCTCACTAAACAATGTCTTTCATTATTCGAGAAATCTCCAGAAATTTGTACATATGAAAAAATATTTTTCAAATATTGTAAATTAAATCTGAAAATCATTTTTCAGATTTAATTTACAACAGTTTGAATCAATATTTATGAATAAACGAACGCGAATAATGGTAAAAACATTTTTATATTAGATATTATTAATTCTGACTTAAATAATTAATCCATGTTTAATTAGCGGCCATTTACCATCCTCGTATTTTGCAAAACAATGACAACATTGTATCGTATGATTTATATAGCATTTACAAAAATACTCTTGTTTCATTTAGCAGGTGAACGAATCCTTGCCAAAATCCAATTTTTTGTTGACTGGCAAATGTTCGAGGTAGTCGAAATGAAATGTTTCAAAGAGTAATGTATGTATTTCCCTTTCCTTTTCGTACTACCTGATGTGAAATTAGCGAATTAAACCAACTATTTGTATTCAAAATTGCATCAGTTGCAAACCATTTAAAAATATTAGTATAAATTTAATATTACATATATTGCGACAAACTATGATGAGCGAGTGTCGTTATTCTCCGAGCGGTAGTAGAGAAGCTGGCGGAGGGATGATGTTCAGTCGATGGTCCTCAAAATTTTGTATTTGTGGCAGCGACAGTGTAGTGGAGGTTCGTTCCTCTCTGGACCTGACCGTATTGTGTCCCTCTACCTCTCCTCGCTGGAGACCAGTCTCTGACGAATCACAACCATCCAGTCAATTGTTACACTCGTTTCTTCAAGTGACATTTGCTTTGATGGACATCCTTACAAGGTCGAATGGTGCAACGGAAATATTGTGACTACAGTGCTTTTTGTCGTTTGATGATGTATTGTTTCGCAACAAAGAAACATTATTTCAATGTATTGGAGAATAATTACGTGTTATTTGTGTGAAACCCTATTTTTCTGGACATAACGAGGGCTTTTGTGTAGTCTCTTCCTTTACACTATTGTCAAGTTCATCCTTATTGTGTCGTTGTTACGGTAAGTAAGGGCGCGAGTTTTAAGAAGAAGAACCCCCACACCTTAGTTGGGAGATAAGGTATAAATTCAAATCTGCACTGACGAAGTTGAGCCATCGTTACTGCTGAGTGTGCTGGGGCGTCATGATGGAATAGCACGCTTTTCGTTAGCTAGCATTTCAGGTAGCTTTTTATGGTTTGATTCAGGCTGATTCGTGAACGTATAAGTAAACCAAATCTATGGTAGCAATCACATGGTTGATGAATTTGCTTCAGTGATGAGCCTTTTTCGTGTAGATTTCAAAAAATCGATGCACACTTTACTTCACAAAATAACGGATTACGAATAAAACTTAGTAAGCGTTTCTCTGAGTACGAACGACAATTATGCTTTTGTAATGTTTATAGGTTACAGATTCACTGTGCATAATAAATCATTTCGAGAGAATCGTCGATCGAGTAGTAGTATCCAGTCGCAACTGCGATTCGGGGACAAGTTCAATGCCATCGTTTTTTCCGCGCCGCTCGTTATAATAAATTACATAACGCACGATCTTCGGTAGCCGTTCGGAGATTGCGAAGTATAATTCTTAATCCTTTAATTATTTCTGAATCCGAGCTGAAGCGTGATTTACTCCGCCGGCCAGGAAATTAGATATAACCCGGTACGGCGGGGGCGCTTTAGAAATAAACGGAACTCGTCATAAGCCGATATCTGGGATGATCCCGTAGGAAGGCGCTCTCGTTATAATGGATATTAGTATTTTGATAAGTTAGTAGTAAAGATGACAATGCGGATTCTTATAATAATAGTTTATATTAAAAACAAAATATACAATAAATTAAATATAATAAAACATCCCTGGGAAACATAGTATGTTTTTATTATCGAGGTTGCTCATTCACTACTACATAGATTTTGGATAATAATCGACTACGACGTTCACTTCTTGGATTGCTCGGCTGCCGCATCTTCCATCTCCTTGTACAAGTCGGCCAGTTCGGGTAAAGCGCGATCGCCGTCGTAGCACTTGAAAATCTGCAACACAAAAAAATAGAGGATGAGGGTCTGGAGCGATGACGTTGGATCCCTCTCTCTCTCCGTCCGGGCCTCGGGTTGCTCGTATCGATTGTCGGAACTGACGTAAGAACTCTTCCCCTTCGCCCGTTCGCAGAGTAACAGGTGCTAGCGCGCATTTTTTAATAAATTCTAAGAGTCCTCGAGTGCGTCTTTTGTCCGTCTGCGGTAGATCGCGACGATACGTCAGCTATTCGATTCCTTTATTGTATATTTCAAAAGGGAGGGCGCGTAATGCCGACGCGTTGCGTTTTACGACCGAGGGTGATTCGAGTGTAGCCTCTCGCGATATGACACGGATTTTATAGTTCCTATTTCGCGTCGGATGTGTTTACGATGGGGATTCCGAATAGTATTACCCCTTTCCGCGAGGTGCAAATCCCGGCGCGTGATTCTCGAAATGGAAATGCGTCGTTTCGCGGGCGATGTTTATACGACGAGGCTGATTCGAGTCCCCGAGGAAACGAGGGATATTTACGACGCGAACGGAAGGGAAAATCCGAGTTAAAGTAATCTCTAAGAAAAATAGATAGTCACGGCGAGGTTCGTTAAGTTAAAGAGCCGGTCACGCCTAAACCGTGTACGCTTTTCGCTGACCCCTAGTGAAAACGAATGATCTCGAGCACGTGCGCGCGAGTCGGCTCGCGCAAGCACCCCCTCGTAGCGCCGTTCGCCCCCCGCTCGTATCGATTCGCCCCTTTTGGGGAGTCGGCGTCCGACGGATCGAAAACTCGGCGTCCTCGCGACATCTACTCGCGGAGTCGCGAAGCGCTTAGCCGAGTTCGGCACCGCGAGTGCGCTCGCTTCGCTTTTCCGAGCGAAGCGAGCGCACCCGCTCAGCCGAGTCGCGAACCGCTCGGAAAACCTCGGAAAATTAGGGGCGCGTAATGACATAGCTTGTGTGCGCATGTGAAAAAACGTTTATTTAATACATATTATAAGATACATACATGTTATAGATACATAGTTATATTATTTTATATATACATGAATAAGTTTACACGATGCTACACCCCAGTTCAACGAACTCGCCCTGACCGAATTCGCGAGGGGTCGGTGGACGTATATGGATGCGCGAGTCCGATCGTAGATGCGAATGGCGTAGGCGACGGGATCTTCGAGGGCGGGCGGACGGCCGCTGTCATGTCCCGGCCCAGCAGTAGACCTGAGGCTCGAGCACGTACTGCTGTGACAGGACAATATAGCGACCGCCCGCTCCGGCGAAGGCCCGCGCCCGACTGTGGCCCGCGCCCCGCCGCCGCCCGGTCGCGCCTGCGCGCCGCCCTCTAGTCCTCCGCCGCCCTTCGCGCTCGCATATCGATTCCGGCCTCCGCCGAGACCGCCGCTCGCTCCCTTCTCGCGACTCGCGAATCTCGACTTGCGAGTCGGATCGCCGGCGGCGGGACTCGCGATTCGCGCTTCGAAGGGCGCCTGCGCGACCGCGGACATCGATCCCCGGCCGAAGACCCCGCCCACCCCTAATAACTCTACGGACTCACCTTCAGATGCGG